>NC_068422.1:28411395-28711395 GCF_023373465.1 Oncorhynchus keta
CCTCTCTCTCCTTCTCTACCTCTCTCTCCTTCTTTACCTCTCTCATTCTCTACCTTTCTCTTTTCTTTATTTTTCTCCTTCTCTGTCCTCTCTCCTTTTATACCTCTTTCTCCTTCTCTAACTCTCTCTCCTCTCCTTCTATAGCTCTCTCTCCTCTCCTTCTCTAGCTCTTTCTCCTCTCTCCTTCTCTAGCTCTCTCTCCTCTCTCCTTCTCTACATCTCTATCCTTCTCTACTTCTACCCTCTTTCTCTCCCTCTCGCTCCCCTCTCTTTCTTTCTCTCTCTCCCTCTGTCCAGCAGTGCCCCCCAGGCCAAACAACAACATGTGGCCTGCTGGATCCTATGTGATTGTGAGGGTGTGATGTGATGTTGAGGCCTGGGATCAGGCCTTTGTCTTTCTGCTCTCAATGTGGCATATACACATATTTTGGTACCCCAGTAATTCTGCGTCACAATCCTATCTCTCTATTTCAGATGCTGAAATTGCCATCTCAGTGTTTGGTTCAGCTAACCTGTAAATCTGGCGCCACAATGCCCAGACAGTTTCTAGAATGATGGGGAGGGAGGGGTGTTGTTGTTATTGCTGACTCGGTCTTTGTAAAGTAACTTGGTGTGCCAGGCCTATCTATTTACAGATCCTGTATAAAACAACCTAGCTCCCAGACATCAAGGGGTCTGTCCTTAACACTTCCTTGAAAAGCCTTCGGGTCACATGACAAACGGGTCAGTGTTGAGCCAGAATGACGGCACAGTTTCACTGGAAGGAATGTGCCACCGTGCCTGCCACATGGGTAGCTTAATGTTATTTTAACTCTGTGTGCTCTGTAGAACGAAGCATCTGCCTGGGTTGCTAGGCTGTGATGATGATGATGTTGATGATAAGAGACGAGGAGGGTGGTAGACAGCTAAAGGATTTCACTGGAAGCATTAGGGACCAATAGGAAAGGCTTCTAGGTTTTTGAGTGTCTGTCGCATGGGGAGCAATGTTAACAGACAAACGTAAGCGTGCACACACACATACACATACACATGCACAGTGCTTAACTAGTAAATCGGGACGAGCCGGAACAGAAAGTGAGCACGAGAGAGGTACAATGACGTAGAATTGCATGAAATTAGTTTATGAAATACCAACATTTTCCTGGACCCTAGGCCACTATAAAACTTTGCATGCATACCATCACATTTCTGTAACGACAGAGCCGTACAGTAGAGGCCCTTACAGGAGTTGCACACGTGAGAAACATTTTTTTGTGGCCTAGGGTCCGGGAAAATGTTGGCCTTTTATAAATGGATTTCATGCCGTTTCTACATCATCTTACATGACTGGAGACTTTGCCATAATGCGTTTAAGTCAACTGGGAAATCGGTAAAAAACGAGCTCATACTACGGTGAATATTCGTTTTGACCGGTCATCCAACTCGGAATTCCATGTCGGGAACTCAGGCCTCTTTCTAGAGCTCCGACTTTCCGACCTGAAGTTCACTGAGTCATGATTCAACCTTGTTTTTTTCAGAATTCCCAGTTATCTTGAAATCACCATAATACCGCACAAATGATGGAAATGACAGGCTACTTTGACACTGAGAATCTGAGATCAATAAAAATGACCTTATCTTGAATTCATCAATCACCTAGGTGTGTGAAGACATACAGTGGGGCAAAAACGTATTTAGTCAGCCATCAATTGTGCAAGTTCTCCCACTTAAAAAGATGAGAGAGGCCTGTAATTTTCATCATAGGTACACTTCAACCATGACAGACAAAATTAGAAAAAAAATCCAAAAAATCACATTGTATGATTTTGAATGAATTTATTTGCAAATGGACCACAACATGGACCAAATGGATATTGACATTTAATCAACCCAGCACAAAGTATTTATGGATTGGCTGTATGATTCATAACAGGGTTTGTTTTCACATCACTGTTAGTTTTATAGGAGATCGGAGGGTTAGTACTGTGTAAATAGAGTATTCAGGCTAGATCAATGGCAATTCCACTGAGGGGTCAGACATATTAACCTCCGTCCACTGACTGGGAAAGGGGGATACCTAGTCAGTTGTACAACTGAATGCATTTAACTGAAATGTGTCTTCCGCATTTAACCCAACCCCTCTGAACCATAGAGGTGCGGAGAGGTGCTTATTAATCTGGGTGGCCATCTGGGAGAAAATAATATATTTTAACCAAACAATATCATTCAGGGGCTATTTTAACCCTTCATCCATATATACACATAGATTAAATCTGTTGGGCCACGTGCCAAGATTCATGCCATGATAAAGACTGTTCCATTTCAGGCCTACAGTTCTTAACTTAATCCGAAATCACCCAGCTATCAGACAAAGCCGTCTTTGCTCTCATGTGATAACAATTCCTCACACATTTCTCTCATGGTTATAATTTGTCATCTTCTCTGATGGATCACCCCCCATTAAGATGTTTTATGTTAAGTAGAGGATGATGATCGTACTGCTCTCTCTCTGTCTTCCACCCCTGGGAACCATTCAAACCCCATTCACCCTCTCCCACTGAGCCTCTCTATACACTTACTTAAAGCCATTCGTTTTGCTGTGAGGAGAGGCCATCCTTCACTGTTGACTGTCTAAATGAGCCTATACATTCCCATAGGCAATCAACTCCCATAATGAATATTAATATATGCTGCTCACAACCACTGTGGTGAATTTGATGTCAAATGTTCCATGAAAAAAACGCTGTTCTACCACAATAAAGAATTTAGTGGCATTTTGGCTACTATTTCTTTGTTTAAAGCATCCACTTCCTTAATGGTTAATCATAATATAAACATAAAGATGGATTATGTGACCGATGAGATGGATTATTCCTCATTATTCATTGTTTGGCTCTCCTGAGGAGAGAGGAAGCAGCATGCTAGCTAGCTAACTAGGCTAGCTACTGTACTATACTGTACCACCTTGCTGATTGCAAAGAGCCATGCACCTTCTTTATGGGATATGTACACTAAAGGGAAGACAGGACACACATGGGTTTTGTTGCAGGCTTTTATTTATTTTTGCCGTTGACATAAACCACAACTTGTTTTATTGTCAATACCCGCACACTGTTTGGTCTGTTCTGTTGTTGTCTGTTGTCTGATTCACAGCAATCCTGAAACTAATTGCCCCAGTGGGATGAATAAAGATGAATAAAGACTTGTTAATGATTCCTGTGTTCTGTGAACACTTGGGAATACACAGTAGTGGGCAGGTTTCTACTGTTTGCACCTTTTGAAATCCACTGGCTACGTGTGGTACCCCAAACTGTGACATGTATTATTGTAATAGAGTATGTCTATTAATGTGACATATATTATTGTAATAGAGTATGTCTATTAATGTGACATATATTATTGTAATAGAGTATGTCTATTAATGTGACATATATTATTGTAATAGAGTATGTCTATTAATGTGACATATATTATTGTGATAGAGTATGTCTATTAATGTGACATATATTATTGTGATAGAGTATGTCTATTAATGTGACATATATTATTGTAATAGAGTATGTCTATTAATGTGACATATATTATTGTGATAGAGTATGTCTATTAATGTGACATATAATAGAGTATGTCTATTAATGTGACATATTATTGTGATAAAGTATGTCTATTAATGTGACATATATTATTGTGATAGAGTATGTCTATTAATGTGACATATATTATTGTGATAGAGTATGTCTATTAATGTGACATATAATAGAATATGTCTATTAATGTGACGTATATTATTGTGATAGAGTATGTCTATTAATGTGACATATATTATTGTAATAGAGTATGTCTATTAATGTGACATATATTATTGTGATAGAGTATGTCTATTAATGTGACATATAATAGAGTATGTCTATTAATGTGACATATATTATTGTGATAGAGTATGTCTATTAATGTGACATATATTATTGTAATAGAGTATGTCTATTAATGTGACATATATTATTGTGATAGAGTATGTCTATTAATGTGACATATAATAGAGTATGTCTATTAATGTGACATATTATTGTGATAAAGTATGTCTATTAATGTGACATATATTATTGTGATAGAGTATGTCTATTAATGTGACATATATTATTGTGATAGAGTATGTCTATTAATGTGACATATAATAGAATATGTCTATTAATGTGACGTATATTATTGTGATAGAGTATGTCTATTAATGTGACATATATTATTGTAATAGAGTATGTCTATTAATGTGACATATATTATTGTAATAGAGTATGTCTATTAATGTGACATATATTATTGTAATAGAGTATGTCTATTAATGTGACATATATTATTGTGATAGAGTATGTCTATTAATGTGACATATATTATTGTGATAGAGTATGTCTATTAATGTGACATATAATAGAGTATGTCTATTAATGTGACGTATATTATTGTGATAGAGTATGTCTATTAATGTGACATATATTATTGTAATAGAGTATGTCTATTAACGTGACATATATTATTGTGATAGAGTATGTCTATTAATGTGACATATATTATTGTGATAGAGTATGTCTATTAATGTGACATATAATAGAGTATGTCTATTAATGTGACATATATTATTGTAATAGAGTATGTCTATTAATGTGACATATATTATTGTGATAGAGTATGTCTATTAATGTGACATATATTATTGTGATAGAGTATGTCTATTAATGTGACATATAATAGAGTATGTCTATTAATGTGACGTATATTATTGTGATAGAGTATGTCTATTAATGTGACATATATTATTGTGATAGAGTATGTCTATTAATGTGACATATAATAGAGTATGTCTATTAATGTGACATATATTATTGTGATAGAGTATGTCTATTAATGTGACATATATTATTGTAATAGAGTATGTCTATTAATGTGACATATATTATTGTAATAGAGTATGTCTATTAATGTGACATATATTATTGTAATAGAGTATGTCTATTAATGTGACATATATTATTGTGATAAAGTATGTCTATTAATGTGACATATATTATTGTGATAGAGTATGTCTATTAATGTGACATATATTATTGTGATAGTAATAAAGTATGTCTATTAATGTGACATATAATAGAATATGTCTATTAATGTGACGTATATTATTGACTTATATTATTGATAGAGTATGTCTATTAATGTGACATATATTATTGTAATAGAGTATGTCTATTAATGTGACGTTTTCTTCCCTTTCTTCCCTCTCTTTCACAGTCCCATAGAATCCTGTCAGAATTTCTACAAAGATTTCACGTTACAGATCGACATGTTCTTCAATGTCTTCTTCCTCCTCTACTTTGGGCTGCGGGTATGTACTAAAGCCCTATTAAAACACACACACACACACACACACACACACACACACACACACACACACACACACACACACACACACACACACACACACACACACACACCTACCTCTCTCTAAAGGCAGGAGATCTATTGTCATAATACTGACTTGGTGTTCTCCCAAAGCCAGCGTTCCATTGGAGAAAAAGCCTGCCTGAAACCCTCAATGAATAAATCAAGTCCTAAGCTGCTTATGGCAGTCACGACTCCACATGAATCACATCACTGACTAAGATCTATTCACAAACAACATGCTGTATGTCAGGGGACGATGCTGGGAAACTGATCAAGCGTTTGGCCCTAGCCTGATCGTTATGTTTTATAGAACTGAACTGTTCTAGTGGCAACTTTAGTTCAGTATGTTAGAGTCCAGGTACTCTTTAGATACAGTATATGAAATTAAAATTAATGTATTATGTTGCTATATTGATAAGGTTAAAAATAAAACATGAACTCTATATAATACGAGGATTAGATAGACTTGCCATTTTTTTCATAGTCGTGATCTTTATAAGATGATAATAGCGCATTACAAAGCGGTCATACATGCTCATGATAACTGTTTTAATGCATTATAATTGCATCATAAGTCATTGTACTGTGAACTGAGGCAAGATATAGAAGCAAGAATTCATGTTGGTAACAAATTTAACCTACAGCATGGACTTAAAGGAAAGTTTTACCAACATGAATTGTTACGTCTATGTCTCCCCTCAGTTCATTGCAAACAAAGATAAGTCTTATGATACATTATAACTGCATCAATTAGGGTTGTCACAATACCAGTATTGCGATACTATGAAGTAAGCAAGGAAAGAAAACATAAAGCAGAGTTTATTTATTGAAGAGTCCTAATGTCACATGCGACATAAAGTAGCTTTTTAAAGGACCTTAGAGTGTAGTCTTTGTGTTTTCCAGGGTTTAAGTGAGGTGTTACCGTTCTATTTCTTCTTCAGTTCATAGCTGCCAATGATAAGCTGTGGTTCTGGCTGGAGGTCAACTCAGTGGTGGACTTCTTCACTGTTCCTCCTGTCTTCGTATCGGTCTACTTGAATAGGAGCTGGCTGGGTAAGAATGGACCTTCTTCACTCTCCCTCTCTCTATATTTCTCTCCACCTCTACAATGACTCAGTGACTTAGAGCAGTGTGACATAAGTCTTTCTGTGGTGAAGTATTGTACCTGAAATATGATGAATATGGTGTCATGACTAGAGGTCGGCCGATTATGATTTTTCAACGCCGATACCGATTATTGGAGGACCCCCCAAAAAAAGTCGCTACCGATTAATCGGCCGATTATTTAAGATTTTTTTTTATTTGTAATAATGACAATTACAACAATACTGAATGAACACTAATTTTAACTTAATATAATACATCAATAAAATAAAATAAATAATGAAACATGTTCAATTTGGTTTAAATAATGCAAAAACAAAGTGTTGGAGAAAAAAGTAAAAGTGCAATATGTGCCATGTAAGAAAGCTAACATTTAAGCTCCTTGCTCAGAACATGGGAACATATGAAAGCTGGTGGTTCCTTTTAACATGAGTCTTCAATATTCCCAGGTAAGAAGTTTTAGGTTGTAGTTATTATAGGAATTATAGGACTATTTCTCTCTATACCATTTGTATTTCATATACCTTTGACTATTGGAAGTTCTTATAGGCACTTTAGTATTACCAGTATAACAGTATAGCTTCCGTCCCTCTCCTTGCCGCTACCTGGGTTCGAACCAGGAACACATCGACAACAGCCACCCTCGAAGCAGCGTTACCCATGCAGAGCAAGGGGAACAACTACTTCAAGTCTCAGAGCGAGTGACATTTGAAATGCTATTAGCGCGCAGCCCGCTAACTAGCTAGCCATTTCACATCGGTTACACCAGCCAAATCTCGGGAGTTGATAGGCTTGAAGTCATAAACAGCTCAATGCTTGAAGCATTGCGAAGAGCTGCTGGCAAAACCCACGAAAGTGCTGTTTGAATGAATGCTTACGAGCCTGCTGGTGCCTACCATCACTCAGTCAGACTGCTCTATCAAATCATAGACTTAATTATAGCATAAAACACACAGAAATACGAGCCTTAGGTCATTAATATGGTCAAATCTGGAAACTATTATTTCCAAAACAAAACTTTATTCTTTCAGTGAAATACGGAACCGTTCCGTATTTTATCTAACGGATGGCATCCCTAAGTCTAAATATTCCTGTTACATTGCACAACCTTCAATGTTATGTCATAATTACGTAAAATTCTGGCAAATTAGTTCGCAATGAGCCAGGCTGCCCAAAATGTTGCATATATCCTGACTCTGCGTGCAATGAACGCAAGAGAAGTGACACAATTTCACCTGGTTAATATTGCCTGCTAACGTTTCTTTTAGCATTAATATGCAGGTTTAAAAATATATACTTCTGTGTATTGATTTTAAGAAAGGCATTGATGTTTATGGTTAGGTACACGTTGGAGCAACGACAGTCCTTTTTCGATTGATTGTTTTTTATAAGATAAATTTAATCCTATCTAGCAACTTACCTTGGCTTCTTACTGCATTCGCGTAACAGGCAGGCTCCTCGTGAGGCAGGTGGTTAGAGCGTTGGACTAGTTAACCGTAAGGTTGCAAGATTGAATCCCTGAGCTGACACAGTAAAAATCTGTCATTCTGTCCCTGAACAAGGCAGTTAACCCACCTTTCCTAGGCCGTCATTGAAAATAAGAATGTGTTCTTAACTGACTTGCCTCGTTAAATAAAGTTGTAAAAAAAAAAATTCATAAAAATCAGCCTCCAAAAATCGGCCCTAATTAATCGGCCATTCCGATTCATCTATTGGACCTTCTCTGTGCGGTGCCCTCCACATTTAACAATAGGTGCAGCCTGGGAAACATACAATGGTCTGGATTGTGTCATGGCTTATTTTTCTCAGTAGGCTATGCAGTAGTAGCGTGGTGATGCTATTGTTAGCGTTAACTAGCTGTAGAATGATGAAAAAGGTTGATATGGTGGTCTATGACAGACTGGATTTAATAATTAGCCATTCTCTGCATTGCCACTAATTAAATCTGTAGTCTGATGTAAAAAAAAAAGACCAACCAACAGTGAATGTTCCTGTGTCATCAGGGAAGGTTACAATGGAGTACCAATTTGGTAAAACTGTTGGTGAAGTTGGCAATTTTATTCAGAAATATTTGGAGAAAAAATCATTGTTTTGAGAAATAAATAAGAAGTTGCAATTTTAACTTTCTTAGAAGGTCCCTACTAACATTCTTGGAATGCAGAAGTAACCAGATTGTTTACTGGGAGGAGGCTCTCCTCGGCAGTGAATCCTGAATCCTACTATCTGGGTCTAACCAGCCCCCTATTTCTGGAGGTATTTGAAAAGGCAACTGGGAGGAAAGCCATTGTTTTGAGATGGCCTAGATTTCCCTTTACTCACCATGAATATGCATTCATAAATTATGTATTTATTTATCTATCATCTATTCATACTAGGGAAGCCAGTGAGATGAAAAAATATATAATTTTACCACTGAGAATGTGTCAGATAGCACAGAAGAATACACCCTCGAAAAGCCCACTCGCGTCACACTGTGTTTGTGTTTGCATAGAGGCGGAATGACGCTTTCTGTGCGTCAGATAGTGTATTTTAGGGTCATCTGATTTTATACGGTCCCACACACACACCACGTGTGAAATGGAATGTGTGTTTGCACTAGCGTGTATTGCATGTGTGTTTATTGCTGTGTGTTTTAAGGGTGTGTTACTGTTACATGCCTCGGACTGAGACGTAGTCAGCAGATAATTGACCTGAATCAACAGGGTGGTATGAGATGGAGAAAAGTTAGTAGGGTTCAGTATTAGGCATACTCCAAGTTTCTGAAACTTTTTTTATTTAGGCTAAATCAATTATACATTACAACTGCATTCTAGTATTAAGTCTTTTCACATTCCATTTTGTGTATCAAAAATTAAGGTCTCAAGTCCCCCCCCCCCAAAAGTCTCCATACATCTAACGTAAACTCACCCCATTCCGTACAAATGTGCGTAACCGCGACATTCAAACAAGGCTACAAAGAAAACTAATGGGACTGTAGCGACTGTGTTGACTTCAAAATCAGGGGTGTGAAGGTTTCTAGGTTTCTATTCAAGCGTTGATCGACATGGTAATGGCTCTATAGTATTGGAGAAAAGTTGAAAAAACAGACCCTCCATTACATCGGGACGTGTCATGTCGTAACGTACAGCATGCACGAAGCAACTATTTCTCTCTTACAATCTCTTTCCACCAGGTGTAGCACTTATCTCATCCTTTAAAAACAAGAAATGGACAGTGACGGGGGTAAGGGGGGATACCTAGTCATTTTTTGCGTCATCATTGCATGCGATCATCATTCTCAAAGCCGCTGTTTACTTCTAAGATCACTTAAGCACCGCCCTAAAACCCAGATTCAAATTCGACACAAACCTTCAAATAGGTATGTAATGACACATTATATAAACTCTTTATAGTGTTTTATTTACATTTTAGAGGCGATAAGGTGATAAGTTGGACAGATCTAGTGTCACGCATTAGTTTTGCTTCCCCACATGCCATTTTTTAAAATACCCGACGGGGCTCATTGCCTGCTTGAATTATGCAGAAACGGGCAGTGTTTAGGCCATGTAATTGATTCTGTTGGAAAGGGGAGAAATTGTGCTTTACAATGGTATTGACATTACAGTTGATCTGGAAGTATTACATTTTTGGGGCGCTAAAATAAGGGCAATTGTACGGACCACGGCGATGTACGAGTTTACGTGAGTTTACGTTACGCATTCACCTTTCACCTCTTGCTATAGCTAAATTAATAGTGCATATCATCTGAGGCTATTCAATCGGTAGTATTTAGCATCTAGCAATAAAAGCTATTTGGCATGTAAAACCATCAAATTGTACCATAAGAGGCTACATTACATTATACCTAGCTCACTGTACTAGCAGTGTCAATTTCCATAAAGCTACAAATGACTGGAGGCTGTACAAAACAATGCTACAACCATTACATTCTAAACCATCAACATATGAGCTAACAAGCTGAAACACAATAGCCTCGAGCTAGCTAGCGCAAAGCTAAATTCGGTTAGCATAATGCTAGTAAACTGTTCAATGCTATTTTCTTACAAATAAACACAACACATTTTATAGCACATTGCATATTTACATATATTTCCTGAAGTAAACTGAGCCTTTGTTCATTGGAAATAAAACAAATATGAGCTAAAAGCCTTGTTGAAAAAGTCGTATTCCCTTTTCTTACGTATAACCATTAGCAACGTAGCAAACGCCCATTACTTATAATGTGGAAAATACCAACCAGTTTTTCACTCAGTTAAATTTCCTTCAATTGCCTTCAAACATTACCAAACTCATGGACTATGTAGTTAACCATGTTATCTCAATATTTCATGAGTCATATTGCACTTTTGCGCATTACATACCTGAATTAACAGAGTGGAATGATGAGATGGAGATAAGATAGTTCAGTATTAGGCATTTCCCAAGATTGAAGAAGCAACATCCAAGACCTCACGATCCCACTAACGCATCACAGCTGACATCACAGCTCCCCCTAGCGGCAACCATTATATACATGACTTTCAATGCAAATACAGGACCTGGGAGGCCTACAAAATTATTCAAGGGATGGCTCCATAAAATAACAAACTAAATAAAACATTTAAAAAATGACCATGAATATTTGTGTATGTCACATTACGTAGCAACAGATATTACTGTCCCAGCGATCCATTGACCGGGTCCACACTACAATATACTGAGCCATAATATGTGCGTGTGTGTGTGTGTGTGTGTGTGTGTGTGTGTGTGTGTGTGTGTGTGTGTGTGTGTGTGTGTGTGTGTGTGTGTGTGTGTGTGTGTGTGTGTGTGTGCGTGTGTGTGTGTGTGCGTGTGCGTGTGTGCGTGTGCGTGTGTGATTGGCCTACACTGTGCTATTGTGCCATAACACATAGGCCGAACTCTCCATTATCAACTGGTCGATATCACAGGGGGTACTATTAGCTGGGGACAGGGTATTAGGCAGGGTACTACCCATCTTCCAAAAACATCTGTAACAGTATCTTAAATAATCCTTCTCCTCACCACAACCCCCCCCACCCAAAAAAACAAAACAACAACAACATGTTAACCACCACTTGCACTTGAACCCCCCTTCCAGTGCTGATCCTACTGATAGCTGCATTACTATGCCTGTGATATGAGGTTGTCCCACCTAGCTGTCTTAAGATGAATATACCAACTGTAAGTGTGATAAGAGTGTCTGCTAAATAACTAAAATGACAATGTACATGTAAATGTATTCGGCCAGGTTATTATTAGGATGAGCTGGTACTGGACACAAATCAGAGGTTTCCAGGAAATAAGAAACTTATTATATTATTATAGCAACATGACAATGATTGACGACAGGACAGAATCCAATGACTGTATAGATAGAAAGTCTAATGATAGATCTGGTACTGTAGAGGTGTTATCAGGTAGATGTTACATCAGACTCTAGATCCAACATGCATGAATAATCTGTCCAGTGGTTGGTGACTGAGTGACATGTATAATGTCCTCACATGTCCCCCATGTCGATCTCTATTGAGTTGAGATCCAGTGGCAAGGCAAGTTGACAGAATTGTAATGGCTTCACTGTAATCAATAGAGATGGATCCATAATCAGTGATTTGTCTTTGTCTTGATGTCCATAAAGACGATTTCCATCTCACTAATTCTGTTTTGTCGTCTGTTTGAGAGGCAAACAATGACGGTGTTAACAGTTTTACATCAATCCCTGTGGACTCATTCAGTTTTCTCTCTCTGTGTGACTAAAAGCTATGACACACACACACACACACACACACACACACACACACACACACACACACACACACACACACACACACACACACACACACACACACACACACACACACACACTACCAGTTGTTCTCATGGAACTGCCTGAGAAACTTCCAGTGGTTTTCTTTAACAAGAGAACCAGTGGACTCCATTACAGAAAATAAAATTAAGAGGTTCTGCACTGCAGTAACATTTGACATTTTAGTCATTTAGCAGACACTCCTATCCAGACCGACTTACAGTAGTGAGTGCTTAAATGTTAATTATTTTCACACTGGTACCCGTGGGAATCAAACCCACAACGCTGGTGTTGCTCTACCAACTGAGCCACAGGAGACAGTTCTCTATCCTACTCTATGTATTTCTCATTTCACAGTAATGTTCATTCCCATTTTGCAATTTGGCTGTTAATTAAGAGGATAGAGAAAACGTGTGGCTAATGTAAAAAGGACATGCAGTGTTCCTCCTGGAAATAAGACACCATCTTCTTAAATTACTTGAAGTGGGTGTCCCTCCCATGAGAGAGAGGGCCATAGCCAGGCTAGTGGTGTTGATTAGCTGTAGTGGTGGCTGGTGTCACTTTAAATGGGGAGGACTGGCTCATAGTAATGATTGGAACGGAATTATTGGAATGGTCTCAAACACATCCATTCATTATTTGTGAACCGTCTTCCCCTCACCAGCCTCCCCTGATTAGTGCTTTGAAAGATGTTAGCTTGCTGTTAGCCCCAGAGCCCCAACCCTTCCACCCCATCTACACAAGTCATTTCAGTCCTACTAGGGCGTCACTCTAGAAAGAACAGAGCTTGCGGAGGATGGTAAGGCAGCTTTGGAATGATAGTGTAGGGTCCTGTGGAAAAATAGGAGTAACTACATGTATAAAGACCTTATAATACAATGCAAGGGTAAAAAGAAATACATGCAAATGCCCTCATAGAAGAAGATATAAGCAGTGTTGTAAAAGCTCAACCTCGATTTTAAAATTAAAGCCATATGACATAATATCCCATATTACTTCCACACACAGACTACTGGAGCCAATGTACCATCCATATCTCGCCAAATGACATATCCTCATCACTACTGCCCTCTGTTGGTGATGTTAGTGTACTATCTGTTTTGATCTCTGAAGCCTTGTGCTCTGCTTACTGACTCTAGTAAAGTATCTGTGTGTGCATTCCCCTTAGTCCTCTAGTGTGTGTGTGGGGGGCTATAATCCTTACTGGCTGGACAGGGTATTATTCATGTTGTAACATGGTCATCCCTAGGCTGCTGATTGATAAAAGGCTCCAGTGTGTGTTTCTACTGTCAGTCACGTGACAGAGGGGAGGGGGCTTGGCAGTGCACATACCCACAGATTTGGATTATGTTACATGCAGTGTTGTTGCATGTGTAGCAGATGCGGGCTATTTAGCATATGCTAGTAGCCATTATGCAGTGATGTCACCTGCCCAACAAGAACCAATGGCCTTGGTAGGGAAACCGTTAGCTTCGGGAATACTTAGTGTTGACATGAGTTCGGATTCGATGTGGCTCCTCCAACTACCCAGAGCGATGTAGGTAGGGGTAAAGTAACTATGCATAGATACTAAACAGCGAGTAACAACAGTGTAAAAACAAAGGGGGGTCAATGTAAATAGTCTGGGTTGCCATTTGATTAATTGTTCAGCCGTCTTATGGCTTAAGGATAGAAGCTGTTAAGGAGCCTTTTGGACCAAGACTTGGCGCTCCGGTACCACTTCAGAAACTTGTCCCGAAGCCATTCCTGCATTGTCGGGTTGGAAGGTGATCCATCGCCCCAGTCTGAGGTCTTGAGCACTCTGGAGCAGGTTTCCATCAAGGATCTCTACTGTACTTTGCTCAGTTATCTTTGCCTTGATCCTGACTTGTCTCCCAGTTCCTGCCATTGAAAAACATCCCACAGCATGATGATGCCATCACCATGCTTCACCGTAAGCATGGAGGCAGGTTTCCTCCAGACGTGGGGCTTGGCATTCAGGCCAATGAGTTCAATCTTGTTTTCATCAGACCGAAGAATCTTGTTTCTCATGGTCTGCTAGTCTTTAGGTGCCTTTTGGCAAACTCTAAGCAGGCTGTCATGTGCCTTTTACTGAGGAGTGACTTCCGTCTGGTCACTACCATAAAGACCTGATTGGTGGAGGGCTGCAGAGATGGTTGTCCTTCTGGAAGGTTTTCCCATCTCCACAGAGGAACTCTAGAGTGACCATTAGGTTCTTGGTCACCTCCCTGACCTTCGGACCTTCTCCCCTGATTGCTCAGTTTGGCTGGACAGCCAGCTCTAAGAAGAGTCTTGGTGGTTCCAACCTTCTATTTAAGAACGATGGAAGCCACTGTGTACTTGGGGACCTTCAATGCTGTAAACATTTTTCAGTATCCTTCCCCAGATCTGTGCCTCGACACAATCCTGTCTTGTAGCTCTACGGACAATTCTTTCAACCTCATGGCTTGGGTTTTGCTCTGACATGCAGTGTCAACTGTGGGACCTTATATAGTCAGGTGTGTGCCTTTCCAAATCATGTTCAATCAATTGAATTTACCACAGGTGGACTCCAATCAAGTTGTAGAAACACCTCAAGGATGATCAATGGAAACAGGATGCACCTGAGCTCAATTTCGAGTCTCATAGCAAAGGGTCTGAATATGTATGTAAATAAGATATTTCTGTTTTTTATTTGCATATGTCATGTATACCTCTTGCAGGAGGGAACGCAACGCCCTGCTACACTCAACTCCTCGTGGAGTGAAAGAGGTATGTGATTGTAGGTGCTGGTAAAGATGACAGAGGCAGAGAATATTACCGTTTACTGGGAATTTATTTTCTTAACAGAGCAATGTTGGGGAAAGGGGCTGAACGGAACCAAAGCAAAGAAAGTTTAAGAGCCCCCTCCTACCTTACTTGCCTACCCACTACGTACGCAACCTGGTGCGCTAACCAAAATACAGGGGTTGGTCCCCCCAGGTCTTACCTAGTTTCCATAGACAGAGGACATACTACGGGTATATGTATGCCCACAGGCCTCTTGCCTAAGCACCACAAGGTGCCTTCCCCTTCCCCCCTGGGAACAAATGAAACAGAATAATACAAACTTAAAGTGAACAATTTCAATAATCACAAACACAGTGTCCTTTGTCATACACATACCTCAGAAGTAGCAGCTACAAAATACATAACAAAAACTGTCCCTGAACAACAACCAACACAGGACAACTCTTTCCTAATAAAGGAACACTGGCTTTTAAAGCTGCCGAAGGAGTCGGTAATTGTAGACAGCTGTATCCCCTGACGAGAGGGCGGGTCAAAGCTCCAATCTGCAATGGGCCCGACCAATCAGCTGCTTAGGGGAATCCAGGAAGCCATTTCCTGAAACATACAAACACATAGAAACACAAAACAACACAGAAACTGGGGAATGTAACAGCATACATTACTAAAAACCTGTTTTCGCTTTGTCATTATGGGATATTTTGTGTAGATTGCTGAGGATATTTTGGTATTTAATCCATTTTAAAATAAGGCTGTAACATAACAAAATGTTGAAAATGTCAAGGGGTCTGAATACTTTCCAAATGCACTGTATTGATGAAGCCGTTGACTGAGGTGGTATACTCCTCATTGCCATTGGATGAATTCCGTAACATATTCCAGTCTGTGCTAGCAAAACAGTCCTGTAGCTTAGCATCCGCATCATCTGACCACTTCTGTATTGAGAGAGTCACTGGTACTTCCTGCTTTAGTTTTTGCTTGTAAGTAGGAGTCAGGAGGATAGAATTATTGTCAGATTTGCCAAATGGAGGGCGAGGGAGAGCTTTGTATGCTTTAAACAGATGGTAGAGGCTGGTTACCCACTCGGCGACGAATTCTAATAAGGCACCCCGATCTCCACCCCCTGTATTTCCGTCTTTTCTTCACACGAATAAGGGGGATTTGGGCCTGGTCTCGGAGAAGCAGTATGTTCTTCGCTTTGGACTCATAAAAAAAAAAACTTTGCCCAGTTCGAGGTGAGTAATCGCTGTTCTGATATCCAGAAACTATTTTCAGTCATCAGAGATTGTAGCAGCAACATTATGTACTAAATAAGTTAGGTTAGGAGCCCGTAAAATGGCAGCCATCCCCTCCGGCGCCATTATTATCCACAAACCTCCATTCCGCTTTATCCCAGTGTACTATAGATACTGTCCACCCATCTGATATCTGCTAGTGACAGCACGGCACTTGTGATTAAATACAGATTATTACTTCACCTCTCGCTCTAAATCCCTGGATTGCTTCAGGCAGTTTTAAAAACGCCTCACCTCTGAACACTGCACCTTATTGGTGGTTGAAAATCCACATGACTCTCTGTAGGTACAACAAAGAGGCCAAAATGAAATCTGTTTGGGCTGTTCAGATTATTAACACAATGACAATACAGGGATAGAGCCTCTATTGTATCACAGTTCATATCAGACCAGGATACAATTTGTACTAGACAGGTACAGAGTCTTGGTGTCTGTTTACCTGACTGTCACTCAGTCTGTCTGGTGTTCTCTTAAGCATGCATAGTGCTTGATTCTGGACCTTTTAGTCAGGTTTTTCTATACACGCGTTTCTGGTGGAAACGGACCTTTTGGAACCTCGGCAAAGGTTATTCACCGGCGCTAGGGTTGTACCTTGTCTTAGCTTTGGGAGTGTTTTGTTTTATCTCTTTCATTCTACCTAGACAAGTTGAGTTTTTCCATCTTCCAAAGAAGAACAATAATCTTTTTGAATCCATTGCCTTCTTCAAGAACTTCGTCTTCATCTCTTCCTTTGAGACACTCTTGAACCAACAGTGTTGGACCTTAGAACTGAAGAACTACAGCTTGGTCCCGCTTTACAGAAAGACAAGGACCCTAAACAGAAACTACCTGACACACTACAATAGATAACTAAGTATCTGTGATCGGTAGCGATGATCCCTACTAAGCTTCTGATGTACCGGGGTCCACGCGGTTGCGCCCCTCGCTCCGAGGCTCGTGGAGACACATTCAGGCGTAGGAAATCGTGTGGAGAGTTGTTTCAGAAAGGGTACAGGGTGAGGTTGGGGCCGCATGGGATGGCTATGGAGAAGGAGAGGCAGAAGAGACCATATCTTGGTCTCTGGACCTCTCTGAGCTTTCTCTGCAAATGGGGTAAGAATAAAGATATAGTGCCATAGTTACTCTGTAGGGTAAGAATAAAGATCTAGTGCCATAGTTACTCTGTTGGGTAAGAATAAAGATCTAGTGCCATAGTTACTCTGTAGAGTAAGAATAAAGATCTAGTGCCATAGTTACTCTGTATGGTAAGAATAATGATCTAGTGCCATAGTTACTCTGTATGGTAAGAATAATGATCTAGTGCCATAGTTACTCTGTATGGTAAGAATAATGATCTAGTGCCATAGTTACTCTGTATGGTAAGAATAATAATCTAGTGCCATAGTTACTCTGTGGGGTAAGAATAATGATCTAGTGCCATAGTTACTCTGTAGGGTAAGAATGGTAGAATATATGGGGTCTGGGTCATGTTCAAACAGTCTGGCTCGTCCAGTATACGCGTCCTTTCCAAATGGGGTGACAATAGAGATCCATGGGGCAATAGTCAAACTGTGGTCCTGTCTGTTTAAACATCGTTTATACAAGTAGGAATCACAATCTATACTTCCTCTTAAAATGGGATAAGAATGGTAGAACATGGGGTCTGGGCCATGTTCAAAGAATTTATCTTTATCTCCAAATGTGGTAAGGACTAAGGTCTGGGAAGGGTATGGAGTCTCTCATTGTGGTTATGATTCTTATTCTTTACTCTGCAGTGTGGTTCCAATGGCTTAGTATGTTGGGGGGGAAAAGGGTGATGGTAGCATCTGGGTTGTGGGTTTGATTCCCGCGTGGCCCGTGTATACAAATATTTGTGGTACTGTAGCTGTTACGTGTGATGAGGCTTGCAGTTTGATTTGTTGTATGGTCTTGCTGCATGATAGTTCCAAGCACTTTCTCACTGTACGCAGGAGAGAACGATTTTGTTTACAGATGTCTCCAACAGTTGTGGCTGGTGTGAGGAGCTATAGGAGGAGAGGCTCGTAATGGCTGGAATGGAATAAATGGAACGATATCAAACATGGAAACCACATGTTTTACCCCGTTCCGTTTATTCCAGTCCAGCCATTATAATGAGCCTGTCCTCCTATTGTTCCTCCCACCAGCCTCCACTGGTATCAACCATGAATTAAACTATGAACAGATCCCCAAAAATAAAAAAGATTTGAAAAATACAAAGATAAGTAACTGTTTAACATCGTCCTGCCCTGTTAACCTCAGTCTCTACTAGTGTAAGTTATTCCATCCAGAATGAATAGAAATACACATTGGTATGCATGGCACACACACACACACACACACACACACACACACACACACACACACACACACACACACACACACACACACACACACACACACACACACACACACACACACACACACACACACACACACACACACACACACATGGTAGAGCAGAGCAGGGAATATATTGGTGTTATGTAAACTGGCATTGAGGCAGGTGTTGCATTGTTTCTCTAACCCTGGACTCAGACACATGTAGGACACTCAGTTTACAGTACATGACACTACTGTACTGTATATAGGCCTATTTTACAGTATATCCTCCTTATAGGCGACAGGCCACACTGTAAAACACTATCCTTTTATGTATGATTATTAACCTTTATTTCTCTCTTTCTTTCTCTTTCTCTCTCTCTCTCTCTCTCTCTCTCTCTCTCTCTCTCTCTCTCTCTCTCTCTCTCTCTCTCTCTCTCTCTCTCTCTTTCTCTCTCTCTCTCTCTCTCTCTCTCTCTCTCTCTCTCTCTCTCTCTCTCTCTCTCTCTCTCTCTCTTTCTCTCTCTCTCTCTCTCAGGCTTAAGATTCCTGAGAGCCTTGAGATTGATACAGTTCTCAGAAATTTTACAGTTTTTGAATATCTTAAAAACAAGGTAAGTATAGGGCTTTCATTGGACGACCGCCACCACTCCAGCACGGTAGCACCACAACAACTATCTACAGAATCCATCTGACATAGAAGCTCGGGGTCAGGTTTGCTCTCTAGACACTCTCTGGACACTGCTGTAACACTTTATTTTACAGTCCTGTTCCAGACTTATACTAACACATTTAAACTTATGCGGTAACAACTCTTCAAAGCATGCATTGAGCATTTATAGTAGCTCCCTGGTATAAAGTTTACATATAGTATACTCCCTGGTATAAATTTTACATATAATAGCTCCCTGGTATAAATGTTACATATAGTATACTCCCTGGTATAAATGTTACATATAGTATACTCCCTGGTATAAATGTTACATTTAGTATACTCCCTGGTATAAATGTTACATATAGTATACTCCCTGGTATAAATGTTACATATAGTATACTCCCTGGTATAAATGTTACATTTAGTATACTCCCTGGTATAAATGTTACATATAGTATACTCCCTGGTATAAATGTTACATATAGTATACTCCCTGGTATAAATGGTACATATAGTATACTCCCTGGTATAAATGTTACATATAGTATACTCCCTGGTATAAATGGTACATATAGTATACTCCCTGGTATAAATGTTACATATAGTATACTCCCTGGTATAAATGTTACATTTAGTATACTCCCTGGTATAAATGGTACATATAGTATACTCCCTGGTATAAATGTTACATATAGTATACTCCCTGGTATAAATGTTACATTTAGTATACTCCCTGGTATAAATGGTACATATAGTATACTCCCTGGTATAAATGTTACATATAGTATACTCCCTGGTATAAATGTTACATTTAGTATACTCCCTGGTATAAATGTTACATATAGTATCTCCCTGGTTTAAATGTTACATATAGTATACTCCCTGGTATAAATGTTACATATAGTATCTCCCTGGTATAAATGTTACATATAGTATACTCCCTGGTATAAATGTTACATATAGTATCTCCCTGGTATAAATGTTACATATAGTATACTCCCTGGTATAAATGTTACATATAGTAGCTCCCTGGTATAAATGTTACAGGTAGTATACTCCCTGGTATAAATGTTACATATAGTATACTCCCTGGTACACATTTTACATATAGTATACTCCCTGGTATACATGTTACAGGTAGTATACGCCCTGGTATAAATGTTACAGATTGTATACTTCATGGTATAAATGTTACATGTAGTATACTCCCTGGTATAAATGGTACATATAGTATACTCCCTGGTATAAATGTTACATATAGTATACTCCCTGGTACAAATTTTACATATAGTATACTCCCTGGTACAAATTTTACATATAGTATACTCCCTAGTATAAATGGTACATATAGTATACTCCCTGGTATAAATTGTACATATATTATACTCCCTGGTATAAATTGTACATATAGTATACTCTCTGGTATAAATGTTACATATAGTATACTCCCTGGTATAAATTTTACATATAGTATACTCCCTAGTATAAATGGTACATATAGTATATTCCTGGTATAAATGTTACATATAGTATACTCCCTGGTACAAATTTTACATATAGTATACTCCCTGGTATAAATGTTACATATAGTATACTCCCTGGTACAATTTTTTTCATATAGTATACTCCCTGATATAAATGTTACAGGTAGTATACTCCCTGGTATAAATGTTACATATAGTATACTCCCTGGTATAAATGTTACATTTAGTATACTCCCTGGTATAAATGGTACATATAGTATACTCCCTGGTATACATGTTACATATAGTATACTCCCTGGTATAAATGTTACATATAGTATACTCCCTGGTATAAATGTTACATATAGTAGCTCCCTGGTATAAATGTTACATATAGTATACTCCCTGGTACAAATTTTACATATAGTATACTCCCTGGTACAAATTTTAAATATAGTATACTCCCTAGTATAAATGGTACATATAGTATACTCCCTGGTATAAATTGTACATATATTATACTCCCTGGTATAAATTGTACATATAGTATACTCTCTGGTATAAATGTTACATATAGTATACTCCCTGGTACAAATTTTACATATAGTATACTCCCTAGTATAAATGGTACATATAGTATATTCCTGGTATAAATGTTACATATAGTATACTCCCTGGTACAAATTTTACATATAGTATACTCCCTGGTATAAATGTTACATATAGTATACTCCCTGGTACAATTTTTTTCATATAGTATACTCCCTGATATAAATGTTACAGGTAGTATACTCCCTGGTATAAATGTTACATATAGTATACTCCCTGGTACACATTTTACATATAGTATACTCCCTGGTATAAATGTTACATATAGTATACTCCCTGGTACAATTTTTTTCATATAGTATACTCCCTGGTATAAATGTTACATATAGTATACTCCCTGGTACACATTTTACATATAGTATACTCCCTGGTATAAATGTTACAGGTAGTATACTCCCTGGTATAAATGTTACAGATTGTATACTTCATGGTATAAATGTTACATGTAGTATACTCCGTGGTATAAATATTACAGGTAGTATACTCCCTGGTATAAATGTTACAGATTGTATACTTCATGGTATAAATGTTACATATAGTATACTCCCTGGTATAAATGGTACATATAGTATACACCCTGGTATAAATGTTACATATATTATACTCCCTGGTACAAATTTTACATATAGTATACTCCCTGGTATAAATGGTACATATAGTATACTCCCTGGTATAAATGGTACATGTAGTATACTCCCTGGTATAAATGTTACATATAGTATACTCCCTGGTACACATTTTACATATAGTATACTCCCTGGTATAAATGTTACATATAGTATACTTCCTGGTACAAATTTTTTCATATAGTATACTCCCTGATATAAATGTTACAGGTAGTATACTCCCTGGTATAAATGTTACATATAGTATACTCCCTGGTACACATTTTACATATAGTATACTCCCTGGTATACATGTTACAGGTAGTATACTCCCTGGTATAAATGTTACAGATTGTATACTTCATGGTATAAATGTTACATGTAGTATACTCCCTGGTATAAATGGTACATATAGTATACTCCCTGGTATAAATGTTACATATAGTATACTCCCTGGTACAAATTTTACATATAGTATACTCCCTGGTATAAATGTTACATATAGTATACTTCCTGGTACAATTTTTTTCATATAGTATACTCCCTGATATAAATGTTACAGGTAGTATACTCCCTGGTATAAATGTTACATATAGTATACTCCCTGGTACACATTTTACATATAGTATACTCCCTGGTATAAATATTACAGGTAGTATACTCCCTGGTATAAATGTTACAGGTAGTATACTCCCTGGTATAAATGTTACAGATTGTATACTTCATGGTATAAATGTTACATATAGTATACTCCCTGGTATAAATGGTGCATATAGTATACACCGTGGTATAAATGTTACATATATTATACTCCCTGGTACAAATTTTACATATAGTATACTCCCTGGTATAAATGGTACATATAGTATACTCCCTGGTATAAATGGTACATGTAGTATACTCCCTGGTATAAATGTTACATATAGTATACTCCCTGGTACACATTTTACATATAGTATACTCCCTGGTATAAATATTACAGGTAGTATACTCCCTGGTATAAATGTTACAGGTAGTATACTCCCTGGTATAAATGTTACAGATTGTATACTTCATGGTATAAATGTTACATATAGTATACTCCCTGGTATAAATGGTACATATAGTATACACCCTGGTATAAATGTTACATATAGTATACTCCCTGGTATAAATGTTACATATAGTATACTCCCTGGTATAAATGTTACATTTAGTATACTCCCTGGTATAAATGGTACATATAGTATACTCCCTGGTATACATGTTACATATAGTATACTCCCTGGTATAAATGTTACATATAGTATACTCCCTGGTATAAATGTTACATATAGTAGATCCCTGGTATAAATGTTACATATAGTATATTCCTGGTATAAATGTTACATATAGTATACTCCCTGGTACAAATTTTACATATAGTATACTCCCTGGTATAAATGTTACATATTGTATACTTCCTGGTACAAATTTTTTCATATAGTATACTCCCTGATATAAATGTTACAGGTAGTATACTCCCTGGTATAAATGTTACATATAGTATACTCCCTGGTACACATTTTACATATAGTATACTCCCTGGTATACATGTTACAGGTAGTATACTCCCTGGTATAAATGTTACAGATTGTATACTTCATGGTATAAATGTTACATGTAGTATACTCCCTGGTATAAATGGTACATATAGTATACTCCCTGGTATAAATGTTACATATAGTATACTCCCTGGTATAAATGGTACATATAGTATACTCCCTGGTATAAATGGTACATATAGTATACTCCCTGGTATAAATGGTACATATAGTATACTCCCTGGTATAAATGGTACATATAGTATACTCCCTGGTATACATGTTACATATAGCAGCTCCCTGGTATAAATGTTACATATAGTATACTCCCTGGTATAAATGTTACATATAGTATACTCCCTGGTATAAATGTTACATATAGTATACTCCCCTGTATAAATGTTACATTTAGTAGCTCCCTGATATAAATGTTACATATAGTAGCTCCCTGGTATAAATGTTACATATAGTATACTCCCTGGTATAAATGTTACTTATAGTATACTCCCTGGTACAATTTTTACATATAGTATACTCCCTGGTATAAATGTTACAGGTAGTATACTCCCTGGTATAAATGTTACATATAGTATACTCCCTGGTACAAATTTTACATATAGTATACTCCCTGGTATAAATGTTACAGGTAGTATACTCCCTGGTATAAATGTTACAGGTAGTATACTCCCTGGTATAAATGGTACATATAGTATACTCCCTGGTATAAATGTTACATATAGTATACTCCCTGGTATAAATGGTACATATAGTATACTCTCTGGTATAAATGGTACATATAGTATACTCTGTGGTACAAATTTTACATATAGTATACTCCCTGGTATAAATGGTACATATAGTATACTCCCTGGTATAAATGGTACATATAGTATACTCCCTGGTATAAATGGTACATATAGTATACTCCCTGGTATAAATGTTACATATAGTATACTCCCTGGTACAAATTTTACATATAGTATACTCCCTGGTATAAATGTTACAGGTAGTATACTCCCTGGTATAAATGTTACATATAGTATACTCCCTGGTATAAATGTTACATATAGTATACTCCCTGGTATAAATGTTACATATAGTATACTCCCTGGTATAAATGTTACATATAGTATACTCCCTGGTATAAATGTTACATATAGTATACTCCCTGGTATAAATGTTACATATAGTATACTCCCTGGTATAAATGTTACATATAGTATACTCCCTGGTATAAATGTTACATATAGTATACTCCCTGGTATAAATGTTACATATAGTAGCTCCCACGGTGCTTATTCCAATGAGTCTCACTCATGTCATCTGAAATTGTTATGTAATCACTATGTATTTTAACTTTAATTTCCCCATGTAGTGGCTGAGTAAATAGCAGGACTGTACAGTAAAGTGTCACTGAGGTTGTCTCTTGATGACTGTTTGGCCCAGCGTGCCTCTCCTGTCCTTTCTGGGCTCTTAACACTGTAAACACAGAGACGTTGATTAATGTACAGTAATCCTCTCTTTCTGTGGCTTAGCCCTCGTGTACAGGTGAGGGAGAGATAGTGAGGGAAGGAGAAAGAGATGGAGGGAAGAGAGAGAGAGAGAGAGAGAGAGAGAGAGAGAGAGAGAGAGAGAGAGAGAGAGAGAGAGAGAGAGCGGGAAAGGGAAAGTGTATGATGTATGTGGACCGATCCTGAACTAAAGCATGACACGTTCCCTATTACACCAGGGCAAGAATAGGCACTACAGTAGCTGTTGACTATATGTAGGGAACACAACACAAGATGATGGTTAGAGTGCTGGCAACAGCATTCCACAAAAGCTGTCATGACATAATGTACGTTCTTAGCAGTTCAATAGAGTAATCCCTTTCAGCTTAATGGATTTTGTTTGGTTTTATTGCATTTTTGTTTTTGACCTGATCCCACCCCCCTAGAGACCCACAGTCCCATTCATTTCCTGGCTTAGCGAAAGAGAAAATAATAGAACATTTTGTTTTTATAATTTTTTACTTGCATCTTACATTTTATTTAGCATCTTACTGGCATACCATGCCAGACATAAAGACAGAACTTGACGTAATGATAAAATAATGACAGGAGCAGAGAGTACATGTACAGGACAGTACAGTACTTTACAACCTAAGCCAGGTGTTTTCTAGCCTCACCATCTCAGACCCAATAGATGAGCCTCTCCCATTACATTATTCTCTTTCTGTCACCCTTACCTGGTCTGGATCTCTTTGAGAGATTTTTATGGTTCTTATTCTACCCAGCAATTCCATCAAGCTGGTGAACCTGTGTTCCATCTTCATAAGCACATGGCTAACAGCTGCCGGATTCATACATTTGGTAAGTGGCTGGGCGGGGGGGTTGGGCTACGGGGGGAGTAAGGGAGGTGAGAACTCCTAACGCTTGGTCCGAAAACAACCTCTAGCCCCTCCCTTCCCCCTGGATGTGTGGCAGATCTGAAGTGCTGAAGGGTCCCTGACCAACCCCTACTTCCTACCCCCCGGGGACTCCTGTATGTCCGAAATGATCGGATAGGTATGTAAGCAATACGGAACAAAATATATACAGTTGTGGGCACTAAAAATTTAGTTTAAAAAAAGAACCTACGCTGCGGTATAGGTTTTTTGTGACAAACTATCGCTGGGATACCCTAGAGCGCCGTGTTGCTGGGATACCCTAGATCGCCGTGTTGGTGGGATACCCTAGAGCGCCGTGTTGCTGGGATACCCTAGATCGCCGTGTTGGTGGGATACCCTAGAGCACCCATTACGGCAATAGTTCTGCCAGTACCAAAATACAACATGTTCAGTGCCCGTAACTGTATGAAAATCCCCAGCCTTTTTGAAGGCAAGGTGAAGCAGAAAATGACCATATTGCTTAAACCTATCTGATCCTCTCAGATCCACAGCAGGGCCTAGGGGGTAGTGGCCCGGGCTTGATTTGGGAATCAGCATGTTCGTTAAAAAGGCTAGGTGGGCGCCATCTTTGTATAGCCCCCATCCACCCAGTTCAGATGTGCTGCCACCCGAGGGGAGGGGGCTAGGGATTGCCTTCGGACCGGCCAATAGAGGGTGTTTCCATGTGATGATGAAGAGCTAGGGGCGCTTTAATCAATCAGTAGAACTACAGATCAATGTCTGTCCTTTTTATCAGTGAAATGACAGCTCAATCAATCAACAATGTCTGTCCTTTTTTCAGTTTTTCTCTTATTTCTTACACACAGCTGGCTCAAGTTGTCAGTACATTTATGTCAATGGCTCAACCAACAGTACAATAACACACCAACTAATATAGCATTAGAACATGCAGGAGGATACCTCTAACCTCCTGACACTAGATGGCAGCATCAGCTCAATATTAAGGTTTCAGAAATGCTGCTTTGTCTGATCAGAGTGAAAGCACGATAGTTCAGCAGGGCCAGATTCAATCAAACTTGTGTTGAGAAGGTTATATGCAGGGCCTTTGTTTGCAAACTGCTGCCCTAAGTGTCAGAACCATGTCGTGTTCAGTTCAGTTCACTTGTTTCCGAACTGGAGGCACTAACCAGTGGAGGAGGTACTTGATAGTGTCACAGCATCCTCAACCACGCCGGAAATGCATTAGTCCACTGGAAGACATGTTTGTTGGCTACTGTGTAAACTCTGCAATGCTGGCTTGATTGACTCTTAAGACCATGTTGATGGTAAGACAAACCTAGAGCACCTGCATGCACAGAACACATAGAACCTGCTTCAGGGGTTGTGATCAAAATCCTTCCAATGTTTTTGCTTAAGACTGACATTCTACCCTGTTCAAATCTCTTTCCCACTCCCGTTTTTAGGTGGAAAACTCAGGGATCCTTGGGAAAACTTCCAAAATTCCCAGTCACTTTCCTATTGGGAATGTGTCTACTTGCTCATGGTCACTATGTCAACAGTGGGCTACGGGGATGTCTATGCAAAAACCACCCTGGGACGCCTGTTCATGGTCTTCTTCATCCTTGGGGGTTTGGTAAAACAACGTTTTTCTCCCCCCTCCTCCCCCCTTTGCCCCCTTCCCCCCCACCCTCAACCCGCCTGTCCCCATTTTCACACTATATAGAACTGTTAAACCAGACAGAACAGTTAGTCTTTCAATGTCTTCATCAATGTTAGCAATGTTTACATAGCACTGTTAAGCTTACCTATTTTTATATGTACAGTATAAAGTGCATTCGGAAAGTACTCAGACCTCTTGACTTTTTCCACGTTTTGTTACGTTACAGGCTTAATCTAAAATTGATTAAAAACATTTTTTGGGTTGCTTCTGTGTGTCGCTCTGGATGGGAGTCTGTTAGATGACTAATGTGATGTAGTTGTTGAGCGGCTTCACTGCAAGTGTATTCTATGTTTTAAACATTCAATCAATCTACACACAATACCCCATAATGACAAAGCAAAAACAGGTTTTTATAAATTTGGGCAAATGTATAAAAAAATACAAAACTGAAATATCACAAGTATTCCGATCCTTTACTCAGTACTTTGTTGAAGCACCTTTGGCAGTGATTACTGCCTCAAGTCTTCTTGGGTATGATGCTACAAGCTTGGCACACTTGTATTTGGGGAGTTTCTCCCATTCTTCTGTGCAGATCCTCTCACGATCTGTCAGGTTGGATGGGGTGCGTCGCTGCATAGCTATTTTCAGGTCTCTTCAGAGATGTTCAAGGACACTCTGAGACTTGTCCCGAAGCCACTCCTGCGTTGTCTTGGCTTGTGTGCTTAGGGTCATTGTCCTGTTGGAAGGTGAACCTTAACCCCCAGTCTGAGGTCCTGAGCACTCTGGAGCAGGTTTTCATCAAGGTACTCTCTGCCACTGAAAAACATCCCCACAGCATGATGCTGCCACCACCATGCTTCACCGTAGGGATGGTGCCAGGTTTCCTCCAAACGTGACGCTTGGCATTCAGACCAAATATTTCAATCTTGGTTTCATCAGACCAGAGTATCTTGTTTCTCATGGTCTGAGAATCTTTAGGTGCATTTTGGCAAACTCCAAGTAGGCTGTCATGTGCCTTTTACTGAGGAGTGTCTTCACTCTGGCCACTCTACCATAAAGGCCTGATTGGTCGAGCGCTGCAGAGATGCTTGTCCTTCTGGAATGTTCTCCATCTCCGCAAAGGAGCTCTGGAGCTCTGTCAGTGACCATCGGGTTCTTGGTCACCTCCCTGCCCAAGGCCCTTCTCCCCCGATTGCTAAGTCTGGCAGGGCGGCCAGCTCTAGGAAGAGTCTTGGTGGTTCCAAATTTATTCCATTTAAGAATGATGGAGGCCACTGTGTTCTTGGGGACCTTCAATGCTGCATACATTTTCTGGTACACTTCCCCAGATCTGTGCCTCGACACAGTCCTGTCTCGAAGCTCTACAGACAATTCCTTCGACCTCATACCTTAGTTTTTGCTCTGACATGTGCGGTCAACTGTGGGACCTTACATACTGTAGACAGGTGTGTGCCTTTCCAAATCATGTCCAATCAATTGCATTTACCACAGGTGGACTCCAATCAAGTTGTAGAAACATCTCAAGGATGATGAATGGAAACAGGATGCACCTGAGCTCAATTTCGAGTCTCATAGCAAAGGGTCTGAATAGTTATGTAAATAAGGTATTTCTGTTTTTATTATTAATACAATTACAAACATTTCTAAACATTTTTTTTTTTTGCTTTGTCATTATGGGGTATTGTGTGTAGAGTGATGAGGGGGAAAATAATTTCATCAATTTTAAAATAAGGCTGTAACGTAACAAAATGTGGAAGAAGTCAAGGGGTCTGAATACTTTCCGAAAGTGCTTTAAGTACCTGCTTAGGTTACTATTGATGCTATTTGTCTATTAGGACTATTTCTGTGATGCCTCCTGTAGTAGCCTACTTTATATTTGCACTTGACAATAGTCGCTCATGTCTTGCTTCCCTCCCTATAGCGTGTGGATTGTATTTGTCTGAAGAATAGAGTTATAAGATAATGTGCTACTAGCAGATTGATAATGCGGTTGTTGCTGTTCTTCTTAAAGCAGTCTGTTGTTTCAGGACTACCCCCTTCCTCTCGTGTCCCTCCCCACTATTCCAACAAACACAGTGGCAGGAAGACCAGGCCTAGGCCAGCCTGAGTGATACCATAGCGACCGCAGCTCTTTACACTCTGACATTTAACCCCAGTCAGAACAGCACCCCCTAGAGGAAAATGGGCTCAATGCAGCTAAACAGATTTATGTTAGTTTAGACTGTTAGCCTGTAACTCGTTCCATCTCATATGATCCAATAGAAGATGACCTCCAGCTGTTTGAGAGTGTGCCTTGTGGTTGTCATAGCGATGTGAAGAAAGAAAGAGAAAGAAACAAAGAAAGAAAGAGTGTTACTCTGTCTGGAGGCTGTTTAGGTCTGGCAGCAGTAGGTCTGTTTCCTATCAGGAGTGCCATTCAATTACTCCATTGTGGTGATTCTGTAAACCCAGATCAAACTCAAAGCAGCGCTCACATCAACCTCACATCGTAACACATTATTTCCACTGGATTTGGGTTTCGTGAGTATATTGGCTTAGTAAAAGGTTAATGGATAAAACAGTAATGAAATAGCTCAATAGTTCATGGTTAGCTGAACAGTTCGGTTGGTAGAGTGTAGCTCAGTTGGTAGTGCATGGCGCTTGCAATGCCAGGATTGTGGGTACGATTCCCAAGGGGGTCCAGTATGAAAATGTATGTATTCACTACTGTAAGTCGCTCTGGATAAGAGTGTCTGCTAAATGACTAAAATGTCAACATAAAAACAGTTAGCAAAAACCTGAACAGTTAGTGGATAGCTAAACATTAAGCAACAGCTCAACAGTTTGTGAATAGCTATGCGGTTAGTTAAAGGCTCAAAACGGTTACAAAATAGCTAAATAGATCATGGATAGCTGAACAGTTGGCACATAGCTCAACAGATAGTAGATAGCTAAATGGTTAGCAAACAGCTCAATACTTAGTGGACAGCTAAACAGTAAGCAACAGCTCAACAGTTTGTGAATAGCTATAAGGTTAGCAAACTTCTCAAAGGTTGGTGGTTAGCAACAATCTATACAGTTCGCTAAACGGTTTACAAACAACACTTTGTGAATAACTAAACAGTTAGTGGGTAGATAAATGGCTAGTAAAAAGCTCAGCAGCCAAAGAGTTATCAAAAATGGCTAAACAGTGCTAGCGGGATATTGCTGTTGACATAGGCAGTTAAGAGTGAAGTACCTCCGGACAGGACAGGAGGCTGCAACTTTGCAAAATGCATCCAGCTCATTCCCACTGCCCTCCAAATGAGTCTTAATGTGTTTTGCAGCTGTGGACCATCAGGCCGGCCTGCTCAAATCAACCTGCCACATCATTGGTGTTTGTTGGACAAAACATGGCACATAGGTTTTTTTCCCCTCTTCTCTTTTGCTACTTCCAGATGTTTTAGATCCTATCACAGATCAACCGTTGTTGGACGGCTGTGGCGATATTTACGCTTTACACTTTTTCTTCCCAAAACCCATGACCCTTAAAAAAAAGGGTTTTTCTTAATTTAAACGTTTTCTTTCCTATTTTTACCCCCAAAATAAAATGTTAAAACTTTGATTGGGCATCGCATCTCACTATCTCTTAGTTTGTTCTCTCCTTTAAAGTGTCAGTGCTAAGTGAGAACTACGAGAAACTTTTGGACACTCATCCCCCCCACATTTATTTGATATCTTAAGAAAAACAACCCCCCTCGCCAGAAATCTGTTTGGATTCAAGGGCCCGCTAGCCGACCCCCCCTCCACCTCCTCTATGGCGTAGTCTCTTTTTTAGTCTCTTCTTCTGTCTCCCATCTTCTCCTTAGGCCATGTTTGCCAGCTACGTCCCTGAAATCATAGAGTTAATAGGAAACCGCAAGAAATATGGTGGTTCCTATAGTGCGGTTAATGGGAGAAAGTAAGTATTTTCCGGAAGGTTCTGCTGTCTTTCCTTGTACGCGGTAGAACCCTTTCTGCATGCCCTTTTCTTTTTTCTGTTCCATGCATGTAGGCCATGTTTGCTCGCTACGTGCCAGAAATTGCTGCTCTCATCCTTAATCGGAAGAAATACGGAGGGAGTTATAACTCAACACGAGGCAGAAAGTAAGTCCAAATCCAGTCAAGGTGTGGTTGTGTGACACAAGTGCTCCCCCCCAGGTTAAGAGTGATATGGGGGTTGATTCACCAAGTTACAATTACTTTAAAGTCACACTGCGTGACTGGAGACCTTGGCCATAAGGACACACATGTCCATGTCCCTTTACTCTCTCTATTTATCTCATTCTCCCTGTCTTTATTCTCTCTCTGTCTTTATTCTCTCTCTGTCTTTATTATCTCTCTGTCTGTATTCTCTCTCTGTCTTTATTCTCTCTCTGTCTGTATTCTCTCTCTGTCTTTATTCTCTCTGTCTTTATTCTCTCTCTGTCTTTATTCTCTCTCTGTCTTTATTCTCTCTGTGTCTTTATTCTCTCTCTGTCTTTATTCTCTCTCTGTCTTTCCTCTCTCTGTCTTTATTCTCTCTCTGTCTTTCTTCTCTCCCTGTCTTTCTTCTTTCGCTCTCTCTCACGCTCTCTTTCTTTTGCTGTCTCTCGTTGTCTCTCTCGCTGTCTCTCTCGTTGTCTCTCTCGCTGTCTCTCTCGTGCTCTCTCTTGTTCCTTCTCTTGATCTCTTGCTCTCTTTCTCTCTCCCTGTCTTTCTTCTCTCTCTCTCTCTCTCTCTCTCTCTCTCTCTCTCTCTCTCTCTCTCTCTCTCTCTTTCTCACTCTGTCCCTCACTCAATGATTACCTGAAGTCCATCCTTGTGCTTTTGTTTTTATTTTTTACTTTGATACATCCTATGTGCTGCATTTTAATTTAATTTGAAAACTAGAGCTTTCATGACTACATTATAGACATATGCTATTAATATGTGATGATTTATTCCTAATTATGTACAGTACTGTCATGTGTTGTCCTACTTATTAATTCCGAGACCGTCCAATGACATTCCTCCTTCAATTGTGCTCTCACTATAAGAACGAATCAGGGTCATGATGATACATCATTGTAAAATAACTAGTCATGAAACCCCTACTATCAGCTCTAAAAAGTACACGTTTCTGCTTCACAAGAAAATAGAAAAATACATTAATCCTCAACTGCATTATTATTGGTGGTCTTTTAGTAGCATCATCAATCTCAATGACCTTGCAGGATATGATTTTGTTTCTTGTTTTCATTTTGCTTGAGTTACTTTGATTAAGACATGTTTTTGTGTTTTTTTTGCATCATTTATCTGCATGTTCTCTGTGACCTGAGCTCAGCTCTGTTGGCTTTTTCATGCTTCATGGTTCCCATGACAAACCTGACAAAAGCTCAACTTCCTGTCTTGTCACCACCAGCCCCATCGCATCATCACTGTGTGACATGACTCTTATTAACCGCTCACTCGCATCATCTCTGCTCGACATGACTCTGGCCATGATCTTCAGTCAGCTCCCACACCCTGAATGCTGGATGCCTCGCTCTCATTGGAGGCTCTCGATTGCTCTTGGCTTGCTTTGCCCGCTTGGTTCTGTGGTGTCGCGTTATTTGATTTGTGTGGCTGTAGTTGTGTGGGCAAGAGGTTGTGGTGTTGTGTGTGTATGTATGTATGTGGACGTTCAGAACACAGGTTGTTGTGTTGTGTGTGTATGTACAGTGGGGCTGAGTCCCTGGTTCTGTGGTGTGTGTGTATGTACAGTGGGGCTGAGTCCCTGGTTCGGTGGCTCAAACCTTACTGGCTCAACAGCACATCACACAGACTAACTAACCTCTTAGTTAGACCCAGACTAACCTCACTGCTCCTAATAGTTTAGCTCAGCAGAATGAAGAGACTTCCTGCATCTCTCTCTCTCCCACCGTCTTTATATGTTCTACCTTACTATTTTCTTCCTCTCCCGCTTTCTCTTCCTTCTCCTTCTCCTACTCTCCCTCATTCTCTCCTTTATCCCCCTCGATCTCTCTCTCTCTCTACCCCCTTTCCCCTCAGTGAGACAAGATTAACGAGATGTTATGTTTGGCTGGCGCCCTGCGTCTCCGTTCACTGACAGGGTGTTGAGAGAAGGGTTTGTCAAAACTGCCTACTCCCCCTCTCGCCACCTTTCCCTCTCCCTCACTCCCCCTTTCGCACACTCTCCCACTTTCACTCTTTACTGTACCTCTCTCTCTAGCCATTTCTTGCTATCTCTCTCTCTCCCTCCCCCTTATCCTTTTCCCTGGCTGTACTGTACATGTGGTAGTAATCGGGCCCCCAGGTCAGCCTGCCAAGCACAGAGGCTCAGACTGGCAGAATGATATGTGTATATACTGTATGTATGGGTTCATACTTTATATGTACATATCAAGACACATATACAAACACATTTGTCATAATGGTTTATTGTTTCATTATGGAGAGTACACTTTTTGGGCAAGGAAAAATCTAAACAAGTTGAGTTCACGAAACTGTGGGTTAGGAAGATTTCCAACTTCCAGTTAATATTATACATCTTTAAGTGTTTTATCTGTAGACATAGAATACAGTTTCATGACACACACACACACACACACACACACACACACACACACACACACACACACACACACACACACACACACACACACACACACACACACACACACACACACACACACACACACACACACACACACACACACACACACACACACACACACCAGTCATGTAGTGACAGATCTCACGTCGCCTAGACTGATGTCATAAAGACAAGCGTTCTGTTGGCTCTCGACTCACTGCACTGTGGTTCTTATTAGGGATCTGTGGTTTCCATTAGCCCCCACTGAAACAGAGGGACTGGTATGGAAACTGGGCTAATTCCTGGCTGAACCCTGCAGTACTCTGAATGTGTTAGTTCTCTGTAGGCCTGTGCGGGCTTGTAGTCTGAGGTGTGGAGACCTGGAGACTCTCATCCCAGTCAAACATATTATATAATATGTACAGTACGCATTAAGGAATTTAATGTATTAACATAAATAAATACCATACTTAATGTGATACTGAACATGAATAAATGACATGAATTACCTACATGAGTAACATTAGAGTATGAATAACATCTCCAGTATTCAGGTTAGATAGCATCCAAATATATCTTCCTTGTTTCTGTGGCAAAATGTATTTTTAATGCTACACCGTGTTTCACTAGTTACAGAGATGGAGGCCGCTGTTGAGTGAAAGACACAAGAGATATGTTTGTTTTGGTGCCATTCTTTCTGCATCCTATAGTATCAGCCAATGGATCAGAGCGATATCAATGGTGTGGCCTCTGTTGCTGGTGTTTGAGCTGTCTGTTTGCTGTGGTGAAGTATTTGATGTGTTTCTGATGATATGGTTTGTTAGGTTGAAATCCTGCATGGTCTGTAATGCATGTTCTCAGACTTCCCTTGTGCATTTTAGTGTGATGCTGTGCACCTTCTATTGTGGCACTTGGTATTTGTGTGTAATATTTTCTCATATGTTCTGTGCCACTGTGATTGTACACACAACTTGAGTTTTTGTGTTTGAGTCCAAGGTCGAATAAGCCTAAAGGAAGTTATATTTTTTGCAAACCAATGAATAGATTTTGAATCGTATCCTTACTACTCCTTAAATATATAGCCAAATACCTTCTTTGGCTTGAATACTGTGCTGTTGTTTATAATGCTAGCCCTGGCGCACCAATTGGCAAAATTATCAGTAGTTTGTCCATCCTGCAATGAAGTCAACTGAAGCTATATACTCTCAACAATGGTTCCGCTTTAAAAATCTGTCAAGCTCCACTGATAACACATATATACACTACCGTTCAAATATTTGGTGGCCCTTGTTTTTGAAGGAAAAGCTATTTTTTTGTCCATTTTTAAAATAACATCAAATTGATCAGAAATACAGAGTCAACATTGTTAATGTTGTAAATTACTATTGTAGCTGGCCTTCTAGGCAGACATCCTCTGTCCAGTGTTTGTGTTTTTATTTTTATTGACCATTCTGAGATACTGTATGGTTATTCTTTGCAACTCTGCCTAGAAGGCCAGCATCCCAGAGTCGCCTCTTCACTGTTGACGTTGAGACTGGTGTTTTGTGGGTACTATTTAATGAAGCTGCCAGTTGAGGACTTGTGAGGCATCTGTTTCTCAAACTAGAAATGTCCTCTTGCTCAGTTGTGCACCGGGGCCTCCCACTCCTCTTTCTATTCTGGTTAGTGCCAGTTTGCGCTGTTCTATGAAGGGAGTAGTACACAGCGTTGTACGAGATCTTCAGTTTCTTGGCAATTTCTCACATGGATTAGCCTTCATTTCTCAGAACAAGAATAGACTGGTTGGTTTCAGAAGAAAGTTCTTTGTTTCTGGCCCACAAATGCTCAAGATACTCAACTGTTCTAAAGAAGGCCAGTTTTATTGCTTCTTTTATCAGAACAACAGTTTTCAGCTATGCTAACATAATTGCAAAAGGGTTTTATAATGATCAATTCGCCTTTTAAAATGATACATTTGGATTAGCTAACACAACGTGCCATTGGAACACAGGACTGATGGTTGCTGATAATGGGCCTCTGTACGCCTATGTAGATATTCCATGAAAAAATCTGCTGTTTCCAGCTACAATAGTCATTTACAACATTAACAATGTCTACACTGTATTTCTGATAAATTTGATGTTAGTTTAATTGACAAAAAAAGGCGACATTTTTAAGTGACTCCACATTTCTGAACGGTAGTGTACATGGATATGAGATGTCTGAGATTAACTCGTTGTGTGTGTGTTTGTGTGTGTGTGTGTGTGTGTGTGTGTGTGTGTGTGTGTGTGTGTGTGTGTGTGTGTGTGTGTGTGTGTGTGTGTGTGCGTGTGTGCGCGTGTGAGAGAGTGTGTGAGTGCTCCCGCGCCTGTCTTAATGCGGAGCCACAATAAACCATGTACTACGCTGCACAAATCCCATATACTGTACTCAGCCTCTGAAGATGACTTCAGGACATTGGGAGTAGGAAAACATGACTGATGTTTTTGTCTCCCTGAATGGGACACATCATCTTCTGCCAATGGCTGTTGACATCTCACTGAGACCTCTGCTCATCATCTGATCTCACCAGAGAGCTCACAGCCTCATCACATCGCTGGATAGTTAGTCCAGGGCCCAGCATGCAATCACCGCTGCTCTTCTAAACCCTTCATGGAATGAAGGCCAGATCTGTGAAGATCATTGTGTTCAATGGCTACCAGGCCATGTGTTGTCACCATGTCTACCAGGTGTCCACCAGATCATGTCTACTCCTTTCCTCTGGCCATGACCACCTCAATCTGCATCAGTCTGCCTCAGCCTGGCCTCAGTCTGCTTCAGTCCACTTAAGTATGCATCAGTCTACTTTAGACCTCTTCAATGTGTTTCAATGCCACTTTGGACACACTGATCTGGACTGGAACTCATATGGACTTCCTTACCGTTCATATTCACACAGCTGAGAGAATTCACTCACACTCTTACAGTCGAGTCTTGCATATACAACAGGAGTTCATGTCTCATCCAATGGTCTCATCTTCTCCCAGTATGAGAACATGGGTTTGGATCAGTGTTTGTTTCCGTTAGAACATATTGAGCCTGATGAATTAGGTCTTGTAGTGATCAGGGCAGACCACAGTTCTTCAGTCAGTAACCCAATGCACAGTCTAACTGCTCCACCAATCGCATACAGGGACAGAGCTGCAGAAGCAAATTGTCATCTGGCATCTCTTGTCTTGTGGCATCTCTTGAATAGAGACATTGTAATTACACAGATTGTCTTACAGGTCTTTTTAGGGCAATTAGGGTAGCCGTCTCTGTGTCCAATGTAATCCCCTTGATGACAAGAGGCTGGACTCAACAAGAGCATGTTTGGGTTTCTCTTCATTTGAGGTGTAACGTCGAACATTGGCTCGACGACGTTGAGTTGGTTTTTCCTACCGCAGTACAAATGAGACCATTGGTAAAGCTGAACAGTTCAAACTGTCTTTAATCCTGTGGATTAGTTTGATTATGTAGTGTATCAACATACTACTTTAACTATGCAGGCATTGGGAATCCCTCCCCTAGGTAGCTTGCAAAATCTTTGCTTTGTGCTGGAGAACAGAACAAAATAATATGTATTTTGAGTCACCTGAACAGGCTTGATATGTTACAGAGACTAGGAGATGCATCTGTGTTTAAACTGACTAAAATCTACTCTGATATGAGTGAAGATCCTATGTGAGTATTACTGTGAAACCCTCTATCTGAGAGCCTCTCTCTCTGGACTGGATCATCACCATCTGACACTGGAGCCCAGAGTGGAACCATGGGACAAACAAGGTCACGACCCCAGTCATGACCCCAGTCCGATCTATCCCCTATCTGTCTAAATCCATCTTCCTCCCGAAGTCAGCAGTGCTCTATGTCTGACATAGAACTCTACTTCACTTAAACACACTATCCTGCCATCCACACGTCAACCAGCCTCAAGTTCTGTTTAGAGGTCCTGTCAGCCGCAGACCAAGAAATCACTTTAGAATGCTTTTAGTAATGCCTTGTATGAAAGCGTGCGTGTATTGATGTACATGTGTTTGTCAACATGTATTCGGCTCTCAGATGGTCGGTTTGACGCAAGGGGACGGATGACAATCTAAACCAGAATGTGTACTGTAGGATTATATTTTAGGTCTCCTTAAAGTGGTTCAAAGTTCAGGATTTGGTTGCACACGTCATGTCATGGAGGGGGAAACTACGTTTTTCACTCTTGTGGGGATTTGTTTTCTTTTACTGAAAAAACAACGACACCAAAAGTCATGTCTAGTTTTCTGAATATATTTTTCTGACACAAATGTTTTTTTTATTGGGAATTAGAGTTGAGAGTGCTTTGGTATGATGTGTGTGTTCTTTTCGGGGCATTCCTGTGGTAGTTGTGATTTATGTTGCCTTGCTCAGGTTGATTTCACCCCACCCCCCCTTTCTCCAGGCACATTGTGGTCTGTGGTCATATAACGCTCGAAAGTGTCTCCAACTTCCTCAAAGACTTCCTACACAAGGACAGGGATGATGTCAATGTAGAAATTGTTTTTCTCCATAAGTAAGTACATGTTTCGCTCCCTGACTTTACACCATTACATTGCAAAATGTAAAAAAATATTTAAAAAAATATATACAAATATAAACATAAAGCATAGGAAATTGTATTTTTCTCTATTCTTTCTCTCATCACCCCCCTTTTTTTTAAATGTGGGGTCTAATGTAAGTATGCATCAAATACAGTGCCTTGCGAAAGTATTCGGCCCCCTTGAACTTTGCGACCTTTTGCCACATTTCAGGCTTCAAACATAAAGATATAAAACTGTATTTTTTTGTGAAGAATCAACAACAAGTGGGACACAATCATGAAGTGGAACGACATTTATTGGATATTTCAAACTTTTTTAACAAATCAAAAACTGAAAAATTGGGCGTGCAAAATTATTCAGCCCCTTTACATTCAGTGCAGCAAACTCTGTCCAGAAGTTCAGTGAGGATCTCTGAATGATCCAATGTTGACCTAAATGACTAATGATGATAAATACAATCCACCTGTGTGTAATCATTTATTATTATTATTATTATTATTATAATCAAGTCTCTGTATAAATGCACCTGCACTGTGATAGTCTCAGAGGTCCGTTAAAAGCGCAGAGAGCATCATGAAGAACAAGGAACACACCAGGCAGGTCCGAGATACTATTGTGAAGAAGTTTAAAGCCGGATTTGGATACAAAAATATTTCCCAAGCTTTAAACATCCCAAGGAGCACTGTGCAAGCGATAATATTGAAATGGAAGGAGTATCAGACCACTGCAAATCTACCAAGACCTGGCCGTCCCTCTAAACTTTCAGCTCATACAAGGAGAAGATCAGAAATGCAGCCAAGAGGCCCATGACCACTCTGGATGAACTGCAGAGATCTACAGCTGAGGTGGGAGACTCTGTCCATAGGACAACAATCAGTCTTATATTGCACAAATCTGGCCTTTATGGAAGAGTGGCAAGAAGAAAGCCATTTCTTAAAGATATCCATAAAAAGTGTTGTTTAAAGTTTGCCACAAGCCACCTGGGAGACACACCAAACATGTGGAAGAAGGTGCTCTGGTCAGATGAAACCTAAATTTAACTTTTTGGCAACAATGCAAAACATTATGTTTTGCGTAAAAGCAACACAGCCCATCACCCTGAACATGTCAAACATGGTGGTGGCAGCATCATGGTTTGGGCCTGCTTTTCTTCAGCAGGGACATGGAAGATGGTTAAAATTGATGGGAAGATGGATGGAGCCAAATACAGGACCATTCTGGAAGAAAACCTGATGGAGTCTGCAAAAGACCTGAGACTGGGACAGAGATTTGTCTTCCAACAAGACAATGATCCAAAACATAAAGCAAAATCTACAATGGAATGGTTCAAAAATAAACATATCCAGGTGTTAGAATAGCCAAGTCAAAGTCCAGACCTGAATCCAATCGAGAATCTGTGGAAAGAACTGAAAACTGCTGTTCACAAATGGTCTCCATCCAACCTCACTGAGCTCGAGCTGTTTTGCAAGGAGGAATGGGAAAAAATGTCAGTCGATGTGCAAAACTGATAGAGACATACCCCAAGCGACTTACAGCTGTAATCACAGCAAAAGGTGGCGCTACAAAGTATTAACTTAAGGGGGCTGAATAATTTTGCACGCCCAGTTTTTCAGTTTTTGATTTGTTAAAAAAGTTTGAAATATCCAATAAATGTCGTTCCACTTCATGATTGTGTCCCACTTGTTGTTGATTCTTCACAAAAAATACAGTTTTATATCTTTATGTTTGAAGCCTGAAATGTGGCAAAAGGTCGCAAAGTTCAAGGGGGGCGAATACTTTTGCAAGGCACTGTATCTACACTATATATACAAAACTATGTGGACACCCCTTCAAATTAGTGGATTCGGCTAATTCAGCCACAACCGTTGCTGTTAGGTGTATAAAATCGAACACACAGCCATGCAATCTCCATAGACAAACATTGGCAGTAGAATGGCTCGTACTGAAGAGCTCGGTGACTTTCAATGTGTCACCGTCGTAGGATGCCACCGTTCCAACAAGTCAGTTCATCAAATTTCTGCCCGATTAGAGCTGCCCCGATCAGCTGAAAGTGCTGATATTGTGAAGTGGAAATGTGTAAGAGCAACAGCGGTTCAGCTGTGAAGTGGTAGGCCACACAACTCACAGGATGGGACTGCTGAGTGCAGAAGCGCGAAGCACATAAAAATCATCTGTCCTCGGTTGCGACACTCACTTCGAGTTATAAACTGCCTCTGGCAGCAAAGTCAGCACAAGAACTGTTCGACGGGAACTTCATGAAATGGATTTCCATGTCCGAGCAGCCACACACAAGCCTTAGATCACCATGCGCAATGCCAAGCATTGGCTAGAGTGGTGTAAAGCTCGCTGGAGTGGCGTAAAGCTCACCGCAGTGGAAATGCATTATCTGGAGTGATGAATCACACTTCACCATCTGTCAGTCCAATGGACAAATCTGGGTTTGGCGGATGCCAAGAGAATGCTACCTGCACGAATGCATAGTGCCAACTGTAAAGTTTGGTGGAGTAATAATGGTCTGGGGCTCTTTTTCATGGTTCGGGCTAGGCCGCTTAGTTACAGTGCAGGGAAATCTTAATGCTACAGCATACACTGACATTCTAGAGATTCTGTGCTTCCAACTTTATGGCAACAGTTTGGGGGAAGGCCCTTTCCTGTTTGCATGACAATGCCCCCGTGCACAAAGCGAGGTCAATACAGAAATGGTTTGTCGAGATCGGTGTGGAAGAACTTGACTGGCCTTTGGGATTTGGAACGCCGACTGCAAGCCAGGCCTAATCATCAAACATCAGTGCCCGACCTCACTTTTGCTCTTGTTGCTGAATGGAAGGAAGTCCCCGCACCAATGTTCCAATATCCTGTGGAAAGCCTTCCCATAAGAGTGGAGGCTGTTATAACATCGAAGGGGGATCCAACTCCATATTAATCCCCATGATTTTGGAATGAGATGTTTGACTAGCAGGTGTCCACATACATTTGGCCATGTAGTGTATGTCTTTTTTTGTATGGGATCCAACCCCTTGATTGAGTATACTACAGAGCACACTGCTTGTGAGTCACTCAGAAAGAGTTTCTGCTTCATTAGTTAACAACTTCAAATCCCAACATGTATATGTCCTTGCACTCTCACTCTCTTTCTCTTTCACTCTCACTCGCTGCTCCTGTAGTATTTCCCCTAATCTTGAGCTGGAAGCCTTGTTCAAACGCCACTTTACCCAAGTGGAGTTCTACCAGGGATCTGTTCTCAACCCTCACGATCTGGCCCGAGTGAAGGTACTGTACTGGCATGTACTGCTGTTATAAATCATATTACACCGTACTGTAGTTACAGGGTGAAAGGCTGTGTGTGAAAACAAGAAAATACTAAAAAGGCCAATGCTCCTGATCCCACCATCTAAGAGTGACAACGTTTCAATCCAAGTTGGACCTTTGCTTTGACCTGACGAAGATCAATCTTGGGTTGAAATGTGAATATTTAAAGGTGAGAGGGTTTCTGCTGTGTATTCTCTAACTCTTTATTGTTCCCTGTATAGATTGAGTCAGCAGACGCCTGTCTGATTCTGGCTAATAAATACTGTCCAGATCCCGATGCTGAAGATGCCTCCAACATCATGAGGTAATGATGATGATGATAAAACATCTGGACAGGGGACTGTTTACAGTATGTGTTCAATATATTTTTTTTAATTTGTAGGGTCATCTCTATCAAGAACTATTCCCCTAAGATACGAATTATCACTCAAATGTTACAATACCATAACAAGGTAGGGTCAGCACATCACTCCTATGCTTCCTGCAATGATCAACATAAGATAACTATGGTTCAAACGTCTTTGGAGATGTGTAATGTGTGTGTGTGTGTGTGTGTGTGTGTGTGTGTGTGTGTGTGTGTGTGTGTGTGTGTGTGTGTGTGTGTGTGTGTGTGTGTGTGTGTGTGTGTGTGTGTGTGTGTGTGTGTGTGTGTGTGTGTGTGTGTGTGTGTGTGTGTGTGTGCGTGCGTGTGTGTAGGCTCACCTGCTCAACATTCCTAGCTGGAACTGGAAGGAGGGGGATGATGCGATCTGTCTAGCAGAGCTGAAGGCTGGCTTCATAGCTCAGAGCTGTCTAGCCCAGGGCCTCTCCACCATGCTTGCCAATCTCTTCTCCATGAGGTCTTTCATCGAGGTAACGTTGATACAACATTAACATGACCTTTTCACAAATATCTCTTTCATCAACCTAACAATATCAGTAAGGGAACATTAGCACAAATTATTTGACACAATAACAGTAAGGTAACATTAAGGCCTAGATTCAAGCTGGTCCGCAGAAGATCCACGTTATAGCATGATTGACATTTAAGGGTAATTTCCGTTTGAGCCAACATACAGTATGCAGTATTTAAGGTGAATGTGGTCTCCGCAAACTTGTAAACGTGGCCTTTAAAATAGCCGAAAAGGGGCGATGGGATTGAATCTAGCCCTAACACAACCTTTTCACAATGAGGTCTGTCATAAGAGGTTATGTTGACACCACAACAGTAATGTAACATTAACACAACCTGTTCACAATGTTGTTTTACTTTGGTATTTACTCTAGTACTACAGGATAGATACTGTAAGTGATTCCATGGGAGGACTGAGCTCTGGTCTTCTGAGTGAGTGTTTTCATTCAGAATCGTAACGGTCTTTCAGTCAGTCTGGTTTATCATATATAATCTGTAGAATCTTTGGCACTCAGCATTGCAGAGGTGCTCCCCTATATGAAAGAGCTGGTCTTCTTGTCGTAAAGATAATGGAGAAGTTTATAATGAGCGGGCTGACGAGGTCAGGATGGAGAAGAAACATCTGCTGGCCATATTTCCTGTATGAAAACAGACTAAGAAATGTAGAAAAGATGGATCATCGATGCTAAACCATAAACGGGGATCTAAGCTGTGAATGAAAAGGCATTGTCCTCGTTAAAGAGGGATTTAAAACGTTCGGCTTTCATCATCTACCATATGGCAGCTGCAAAGCTTTCAGGAAACTCATCCCTCATCGTCTATGGCAGCTCAGTGGATATGATGTAGCCCGCATGAACATCTGACAAAGAAGGGAGGAATCACTTCACATGAGAGGAAGAAATGAAGAGCTACAGTATCATTGTTACCATTATTTGATGAGTTGTGAAGAGATACAGCCCTATTCAGTCAGAACTCATGCTAGGCCAAGCCTAGTGAAACAACTTGTACATAATATACTGTCACCAAGTCAGCACGCCCTTGCTTCACTCAAAGTCAACTAAAACGCTATATTCAAACCATACCATCTCTGGTTTAATAGCAGGATGAATACACATGGAATACTGTATATTATTAAAATAGTTGGCAACAGAGAGTCGATGTCAATGACCGAAGAACATGAAATTATTCAAAATCTATCATAAATGCTAATATGATCCATTTTCAATGGCACCATTGTACGGTTGAGAGAGGACAGGAGTAATTAAAATAGTTCTGTAATAGAGGTGGCCTCTTCTGATTCTGTCAGCATGCCTTCGACTTACATATGGACCTAAAGGCACAACGCTAGAAACGGAATGCTTATAGTGCATGGTGGTTTGCACTTGAGGACCGATTATTGTGAGGCTTCTTAACTAGGTGAAGAGTGATGTGTCCGACAGCTTTTCTCAGCACAACTCTTACTAGGTAATTACAGAGAATATGGCATCCTATTCCCTATTTAGTGCACTACTTTTGACCAGGGCCCATAGCGCTATATAGGCAATATGGTGCCTTTTGGTACACATCATGGAGAAATAGTTCAGTTCTGACACATTCTGCTGCAGATGTCTGTAATGAGCCTGTGTGTGAATGGGAAAGAAGGGATGTCTGGTCAGATCTGGATGAAGTTCATCAGGCCTTGTTTTGTTACCAGGGCGATAATAGGCCGTCGTCATGGCAATTTGTCATCACAGGTGATTGAAACAGGAAGATAACCAGAAAGTTAGTGAAAGGTGCTAATGAGAGACCCAAAAATACACACATACGCACACACACACACACACAATATAATGGATGCCATCTCCGCAGGATCCCCTCGATTAGTGTTCCCCTAAAGATGCCTGACCAATTGCTCTTACCCAAACAGGCGAGGCGTGTGTTAGTTATAGAGGAAGTGTGTTCTGAGTCCCATATTAAAGCCTGTACAGCAGTTAGGATGGGGTGTAGTTATGATAAGAGACATGGAGACAGTTTCATTATGGGTCTAAGAATCTGACTGTGTCTGCAGTTCATCAAAGTGTCTTCTCCTCCATCACTAAGAGACTGCTATTGAGAATGGGCTTATAAGTGGCTTATAACTGTGCTCAAGTTACTACTATACACATTTTCCATTTGTATATGTATTTTTATGTCTCTTTACGTATTTATATATATCTTTACGTATGTATATATGTCTTTATGTATTTATATATGTGTCTTTACGTATTTATATATGTATCTTTACGTATTTATATATGTATGTTGTGCTTGTTGCTTCTCAGATTGAAGAGGATACGTGGCAGAAGTACTATTTAGAAGGGGTAGCTAATGAGATGTACACAGAGTATCTGTCCAGTGCCTTTGTGGGGCTCTCCTTCCCAGCAGTCTGTGAGTAAGTATGACACACCACAGTGATTTAGTCCTTGGGCCGGTATGGGTAACTCTCTCTGCTGCTCTGTTTTACTGCTGCTGTACAAATGCTGTTCTGTCCCTGGTACTGCTACAACCGCTTTTCTGTTCCCTGGTACTGCTACAACCGCTGTTCTGTCCCTGGTACTGCTACCACCACTGTTCTGTTCCCTGGTACTGCTACAACCACTGTTCAATTCCCTGGTACTGCTACAACCGCTGTTCTGTTCCCTGGTACTGCTACAACTGCTGTTCTGTTCCCTGGTACTGCTACAACCGCTGTTCTGTTCCCTGGTACTGCTACAACCGCTGTTCTGTTCCCTGGTACTGCTACAACCGCTGTTCTGTTCCCTGGTACTGCTACAACCACTGTTCTGTTCCCTGGTACTGCTACAACCACTGTTCTGTCCCTGGTACTGCTACAACCACTGTTCTGTCCCTAGTACTGCTATGTTCCCTGGTACTGCTGCAACCACTGTTCTGTTCCCTGGTACTGCTACAACCGCTGTTCTGTTCCCTGGTACTGCTACAACCGCTGTTTTGTTCCCTGGTCCTGCTACAACCGCTGTTCTGTTCCCTGGTACTGCTACAACCACTGTTCTGTTCCCTGGTCCTGCTGCAACCACTGTTCTGTTCCCTGGTACTGCTACAACCACTGTTCTGTTCCCTGGTACTGCTACAACCACTGTTCTGTCCCTGGTTCTGCTTCAACCACTGTTTTGTTCCCTGGTCCTGCTACAACCACTGTACTGTTTCCTGGGACTGCTACAACCACTGTTCTGTCCCTGGTACTGCTACAACCACTGTTCTGTCCCTGGTACTGCTACAACCACTGTTCTGTCCCTGGTACTGCTACAACCACTGTTCTGTCCCTGGTACTGCTACAACCACTGTTTTGTTATATATATATGCCATTTAGCAGACGCTTTTATCCAAAGCGACTTACAGTCATGTGTGCATACATTCTACGTATGGGTGGTCCCAGGAATCGAACCCACTACCCTGGCGTTACAAGCGCCATGCTCTACCAACTGAGCTACTGTTCCCTGTTCCTGCTACAACTACTGAAGAATAGTTGGTAGATAGAGGAGAACAATGACATTAAGAGTAAATTAATATAATATAAAAGAAAAGGAGCATTTTAATTTGAAACTATTGGTAATGTTGAAATAGTAACTATATAATGTAGAACCTTGAAGAGGCATACCATTCCCTTACAATCCTCTGTGTGTGTGTCTGTGTGTCTGTCTGTGTCAGGCTGTGCTACGTGAAGCTGAAGCTGTTGCTTATCGCCATCGAGAACAAGTCGGAGCTGGGAGAGAGCAGGTTTGTGTCTCTGTGTTTCTGTCTGTTTCTCTCTGTGTTGTACAGGACAACGTGGCTGCTCTTGCTCTGTATATCACCACTGAACCTCTCTGTCTGTAACATCCCAGAACCTTTTTAAATCTGAGGATGTCTTTCAAGATTTATCTGTAAATAGTTGTCTCTGTGTTGAACCATGAAAACCATTAACACTATATGGTACTATTAACTGGCTAACTATTAACATGAAATACTACTATAAATCCCACCCACCCCAACAGCAGTGTGAACTGGTTTTGTGCAAATAATGCGTTTATAATGGAGTTGTTTTAGTTTCGTTTTTACTATATTATGAAATCACTATTGAAGAAGTCATGTCTAACTAACTTATATATTTTGAAAAACATTTATTTTTAAACTTTTGCTCAGCCTTTTTGTAGTGCGCTTGCACCTGGACATGGTATCGTGAGGCATTTATTTTTGTCATGCCAGGCTTTTTCCCACTACATAGTGCCACCATTCTCAGTGCCATCTGAACTGCATATCTCTCTGATAGCAGAAGTAAATGATTTCACAGATGCAATATGTGTAACAAGATCAGCTCTTCTAGATCTGTGATATGAAGGTCTTCAACTTTTTCACAGAGTGCTACAGCAAGCACTTCCATTTCCCCATCAGAAGGTAGAAGGACAGCAAATTGAGACATATTGAGACACATTCATAATATGATTTTTCATCTCTCCTTTTATGTTAATAACAACTGTTTGATTTGAGGTTGTTTTCTTGTTGTTTGCAGAAGCCGAAAGCGGTATGCCCTCTTCCTTATCTTTCCCTCCAAAGTTCAACCCTATCGCCACCACTTTAGAACTTCTGACTTTGGGTCATGTTTCCTAAGGATCCATTTCCAAACCCTATATCAAAACAGGCCAATGTCTCACTCTATCTTTGATTGTGTTCCTTGTGCCTAATGCACTAACTTCTTTGCAGGCAGAGAGAGGATAGTTGAATTTGACTCGTTTGTAACTCTTGTTGATTTGTCTGATGTTGTCGACGTGCCCAGGCTAACACCATCTCCTCCATTTCTACCTCCTGTTTTGAGTTTCTTTCTGTCTCGCGTTTCAGTCGTTCTGCTTAATTTCTCTCTCACTTCAGTTCTTTTTCAGTGTCCTCAGTCAGTCGTAACTGTGTGCGAACTTTGCCAAACAGATTATAATTTTCTTCCCGTGTGTTTCTTTATTTTTGTGCTATGCTCATCCTCACAACACTACTTCATATTATTATAGTTTTGATAGTGTCATCTCACTTATCAGTCGTGTAAACAGATTGTTGATGTCTGAACCCCAGAAGGGTTTATCATGGATTAGGCTATTGTTGATTTGTTGCAATATTATGGAATCGATGGATTGATTATGTCATTGCAGTTTGACACAAATGCATGTTTTATAGATTTTTACAATACCAACAGCATTTGTTAAGCCATGTCATATCTTATTCAAGGCATGGGACCATTGACTTTGGATAACTTAACATTTATCCTATGGAGTTTTTAGGCCACGTTTTCCATGGGTGCTGCAAATCATCTTCATACTTGCATTTCATCCCTTTCTTACTGTTTTGTCATATGTGTGTGGATACGGTTTGCTTTCTGTGCGTGCGTGTGCGCGTGTGTGTGCGTGTCAGTCACCATGTACCCCCCCATACCTGTGTGTCTCTGAGTAGATGTTATCAAATGAGGTCACTTCCTGTCAGTTTGGTGTTTAAGAAAACAATCCAACTGCACAGAAGTTACTGCAACAGTCTGCATCTACGTACCTGTCTCTTTATCTGTACTGCGGTGGCTATGCCTGGTCTGTTTTACACTGTTTGGTAACTGCATGTAATAACACTATCATATGGGATGCTTGCCTTGTTGCTCACAATATGAGGTTTTGATACAGTTTGTGCCTCTATGCATAATTGGAGAAAAATTACATTTTGTTTAATTTCTTTGTTATTAGATCTGAAATGTGTAAACTATGTGAAATCTCAGATTTGGGCAGCAATGTGTTTTTTTTTGTAGTGGCTTTGTTAGTTTATTTAGTATTTTCCCGAAATAGCATGTGGAACGTGATTCCTGTTTTCTACACTGGGGCCATTCTATCTGGTATAAAGCTCAATAGGGCAACTCTAAACTTAAGTTTAGCAGAATATCATGTTATTTTGCTGTTGCTATTGATTACAGCTTTATAATTGATCCAATCGCCCCCTTCTTGTTTAAGTACGTTGTTTGTAGAGCCCAGAGGAAAGATTTTTGTTATCATTTGCAAATTAGTCTGTAGTTTTCAGCTGCTCTCAGCTATTTTCTGAGCCTGCGTGCACTTTTACACAGTATAATGTTGGTATAGATAAGTTGTCTAAAATCTGTCTAAACAGTACCAAAAACTAAAAACATTTAATGTATGAAGGCCGAACATTGAATGACAGTGAATAATTAATAAATTAAAGAGTTGGTAAAATAACGTATTAGTAAATTAAAAGATGAATAAAGTTAAATCAGGTATTAGCAAGTCAGTCAAGCATAAAACTTTAGTAAAGTACAATGATGTATTAGTAAAACACAGGATTAGTCAAATTAGTAAGGTGTAATAAAGCCTTAGTAAAGTAAACTATTGGCAAAGTATAGTATTCATAAAACAAGAAGTCAAATATTTGTTAAGTATTATCAAAATAAGTTAGGAAAGTATTCCTAAAGTAAAGTATTATTAATTTCCCTTTCGTCTGGGCTCGGAGGCCAGGGTTGTCGTCCCCTGACTGTCGGTCTGTGTGTTCCGTTTGTTAGTCTGTCTGCACTCCCATCATTGATGATTCCTACCCACAGGTAACCATTAATGAACTGGGTGTATGTGTTGTCCACTCTCGTCTCAGTCTAATTCAGGGGGAATGATACAGCCAGTCCATACAGGCACCCTACACGCACAAACACCATCCAAATCTACATTATCTTCTTTACTGTAGACATATGTTTGCAGATACAGTTTTAGGGTCTGTGAGGTTAGGGGTTACAGTGTTAGGGGTTAGAACAAATTTGAGTATGAATATTACTTATCCATTAGATAATATTACATGGCCATTTTCCCTCAGATTCTTGGTTATTAATTTGTTCTCCCTGATAAATCAACATGGACACTGATAATGTAAAGACAAAAATGCATATCATATCACATTTCTTAGCTCAAATACCCTAGAGCAGTGCTGTAGCAGTACTATAGCAGTGCTATAACAATACTATAATACACGAAAGCAGTACTGTAGCAGTACTTTAACAATACTATAATACACTATATAACAACACTTAAGCCTATAGCAGATGATTCCTTTTCCTCTGTAGTCTTAGTCCGAGGGCTGTTCATTCCCTTGCCTTCCACTGTCCAGTACTAACCCAGGTAACAGTATCTAACTGTAGTGTAACACACCCGTTACATCATTCTGATAGCTGATTGGCTCTGACGTCTGAGACTGAAACCACTCCATAACAACAATTTTAATTCTTTCTGCCCCCCCCTCCCACATCCCTCCTAACCTTGCCCCAAACCCCATCCAAGCCAATCAGAACCATGGTGAAAAAGAAAAGAATTAAAATGTACAAACCAACTCATGCTGTTGCGCATTCTGTCCATCTGTGTGAGTAGCCTCAGAGAAGGTGGCTGAACATGGAAACAATGGAAGAGGCAAGGTGTTTTTCGACACAATAACACTTGAACAAAAACCCACCTCCATACAGTGGCCTACTAGCTCACACTGATAGCATTTACAGTACTTCCATTCCATACCACTCTCCAAACAAAGCAACTGGAGACTGCAGAAGCTGTGATTCCTTTGACCAATCCAATCAGGCCATTCTATATCGCTGTAGTAGTGTAGCTCCAGCTAGAGGGTTGATGGTGGGTGTGTGTGTGTACCATTCCTCTTGATTAGCGTGTGAGTGTGACTCTAACGGCCGTAACAGCGCCTACAGAGCGTGATGTCATCTATCTCTCCCATTACCCAGCATCCTCATCAACCCGGGGAACCACGTAAAGATGCAGGAAGGAACTCTGGGGTTCTTCATCGCCAGCGACGCCAAAGAAGTAAAGAGGTAATGGCAGAAGAAAAGGTCACAGTCTCAGTTTAAGGCCTTGTCTGTTTTCTATCTTAACTCTCTTGGTGGCTATTAAACTCATTTAACTCCTATAAATATCATTGGTAAAAGTGAAAGCCAGCTCAACCTGGTGGAATGGATAGAACTCAATTGGTGTAAGTTGCATACCAAGATAATAAATGTCTATGCTGCTGTTTCCCCCCCCAGAGCATTTTTCTACTGCAAAGCTTGTCACGACGACATCACAGACCCCAAACGGATCAAAAAGTGTGGCTGCAAACGACGTGAGTACAGCTACTCTCCGTCCACAACACCACCACCCACCCCTCTCATGACCCCCTCCCATCCCCATCCCCAACCCCTCCCCTATCCCCCAATGTCTCTGAAGTATGATTAGGATGTGCAATAATAAAGATTGTCATATCCCTTACTGTTTCTCATAGGAATGTCCTTTTACAGTGATAAAATGGAAATGGAAATTGCCCCAGTGATTACCTTGAGTCCCTTTTGAGTGTATCAACTGTGATCACAACTTTCAAACCTTCATTGTGGTATGATCTGAAATCAATGTGTTATCGTATTATTTTCACAATCCAAACAAACAGTACAGGCAACATTGTGTACATTTTGTTAGATTTTTTTTTCATTTAATTTAATTTCTATTTTGAATATGTGAACCTATCATGTCAAGAATGTATCATAATGATGAAACTAGCTAGAAGGGTGGACTGAAGTCTGGAGGGCAAAAAAATACAGAGAGAGAAAGGAAGCGAGACGACCGGCAAAGAGAGAAAGAAAGAGTGGGAGTTCTACATCAGTATGCTAACGATGGAATAAGTGAATGTCAGGGAGAGGTAGAATGACAGGAGTAGCTGAGCAGAAGAAGGAGGCTGTCAGATCGCCATAGTGACTCTGTGACACAGGCAGAGGTAATGACCTCAGTCAGGTGTTAGAATAAATGAGCCAATGGTGTTCCTCTGCTCAGGGGTCATTGGGGCAGACAACCAGACTCCCTATTGGCCCAACCATACAGAATCAGAGCACCTTATTGGCCCAGGCATTCCACCAAAAACATCTGCCAGCAGTGAATGACTTGGAATATGACTCAATATTACTATTGGTCAGACTGGGAATTAGAGAATGTGTACCAGGGTTGGGTTCAATTCCATTTCAATTCAGTTAATTCAAGAAGTAAACTCATTGAGGAAAATAATATGTTGTATTTTTGGTTTACTTCCTGAATAGCCTGAATTGAAAGCATTAATTCAGAGGCAGGGCCTTATTACCACCTGACCTACATGGGCACTTGTCCCAACATGTTAGCATGTTAAATCATTTAGCGTCCTGTAGTCTCTGTACATCTAGAAAGGTCAGTGACAGTTACAGTAAGCGGCCTATGCCCAAACACATGATCTCCAACGTCCTTTCCCTTTGTCTGTGTCATCTCAATTATTCACACTGTAGGTCTCGTAGTCTGTCAGGTAGAGAGAACCAGAGACCTGTTTTGTCTGATTCACAGTATAACTGAGACAAGGCAAGCCGAGCTGTATTAGGCTGGCCTGGTTACATATCCACTACAGTTGCTGGAACCGTGCTGGAAAGGACAATGTGAACATAATGTATCCAAGCCAGCACAGTACGGTTTGGGTTGGCCCTATAGTGTAATTGGTAATCATGCATTGGTCCACTAGATTTACTGTACCTGAAACAAGACTGTTCTATTGTAGATTATTTGGGGTTTCTGTGTCTCCCATTTAGAGAGATGACCGTTCCATTACTAGAATGGAAGTTTGTCTTCTGTTCTGTTTTGTTTCTGTTGTTATTGTTGTTTATTTTTTCCATGTTTTTATGACCATTGACATTTTGTTGATTTTATTTCCTTCCCCTACTGCCGCCGGGAAACACCACTTCTTTATTTGAACCTTCTCTGGTAGTGATTTATTGTGAGTAAAAGAAACACGGGTTCCCTCCTACCCAGAGTGCAGTGCAAGTGTCTTTTCTCTTTCTCAGCCAATAGTATACTGTATTCTATGTTGCATGTTACCAGTGTAGCATTTGCATCCCTCTCCTCGCCTCTCATCTTTACACTGTCCTGCCTCAGACCAGACCTGAAGGAATACAGCAGAACCCAAACTCAAACCAGAATCTGATTGTCTAGTGTGTCTCCTCATAGGCCCATAGTCTAGCCCAGCCTCAGACTCATTTCAGATGACAGAGTGGAGTGTGATTTTATCATAGAAGTACATGAACTCTCTTTGACTCACTTCAAAAAGTTAATATTTGGTTGTTAAACTGAACAGATCTGTATTAGAAACCCAATCCTAAACTTTGTCATCTGTCCTTAAGTCCTCCTTACCTCCTCTCTCTAATGTCACGCTCTGAGAAAGTTGTACATGGATGTGGTGACAATCTGAAATATCAAACCCACAGATTGATATAGGTAACGTTAGTCATTGATTTTTTTGATATTTTGATTTTATTTTTAGAGGCTATTTTGCACGCTGCTGTATTTTCTGAAAAGCAGAAAGTGTTCTTGTGGGAAGGTCTTAAAATATTTCAGCTTATTGAGCAATGTTGCAAAACACAATCAAAACAATCTGGTCGTACCACCCTCACTGCTTCTGGTCCCTTCCCCACCCCCCAGTGCTCTAGTCCTCTGCCCAGCTCCAGTCATACCATTACACATAGTTCATCAGTGCATTTAGAATTGAAGTGTCGTCGCCCCCAGCCACACTGCATTTCAATTCTATATGGTCATCAGGTCCTTTTTTACTCACTGCCCTCAGTGGCCTGAGTGAAAGAAAACGGCTTCATTAGACAGTTATTTTACGCGCCAATGTTGTACTGCCATTTGGCCACTAGATGGCCATGGTCACAGTCCTGAATGTAGCCTATTGAAGGAAACTGACACACATCCTCAGAAACCTATTCAGCCAGAATATGATGAGCAACAGGGTGTTTCAGTCATAGACTGTTATAGAATTACTAGAACTGTAAAATAAAATGTGCATTTTGACTGGAACACTAGTATACTCAATATGGGCGCCGGTCCAACCATCAAAGACCCATTGATTTGATTGCAGTTACTGTACTAGTAATGGTAATATCTCTATGGTTGCAGTTAACTGTAGGTGTATCTTAACCTTTAAAGGGAAAAGTTTTCTTACTTTAGTTTCATCATTGAATAAATTAACCCGTGGCTGTGTTTTATGCAGCCTGGTCTCATAGTCTAGACGTAACATAGTAAAAGTAAATCTGGGACATTTGAATTAGTGTGATTTGTTACATTTGGTATGGTCACATAAGACAAAAGATTACTTAAGGCAAAAGTGGGTGGTTGGTCGGTGTGGAAGGGTGAGCGTATAATGCCAACGTCTAGCGTGTTCAAATCTCATCATGGACTACTTGATCATTTTAGCTAATTTGCAACTGCTTACTACTTTTTATCTACTTTGCAACTACTTAGCATGTTAGCTAACTCTAACCTTAACCTTAACCACTAGCCTAGCTACAACAAATTGGAATTCGTAACGTCATATGTTTTTGCAAATTTTAAACTTATTGTACAAATTGCATTTCGGAACATATTGTACGAAATTCAATTCACAACATTATCATACGAATTTGAATTCCTTACTTATCATAAGAAATGGATGATGGACATACACAAATGAATAACTACCATATGAAACGTAACATATCATACAAATTGGAGTGGATGGAATTTACTTTTACTATGCTACGTCTGCCCCTGAGTCCAGGTAGGTTTTATGGTTGCAATGTTTGATGGTTTGGTTTGGTTTGGTTGGTTGAAGAAGTCTGAACACAAAGTGAGTATTTCAAGGGAAAGCTGTTCTTTGTCTTATGCATTCCTCTATTTCCATTTGTGCTTTGCAACATGGTACAATAACTGGAGAGTTTAAAAGTGGTTTTAGTTTGATTGCTTTCTATAAGTATCCATATGTTAATATAATATGACTGTTAATATAATATGACCAAGATTGATTTACTATTCAAAGTCAACACTGCTCATCGAGTTCTTGCTGAATAGGGTTGTCTTTCACTTAAGAGGATCAATGTCCGTTAGTCAGGTGGACATTTTAGGACATCCTTTTCTCTATCGATTTTCAACACTGGCTTCATGATGTCTTTGTACGTTTTGTCAGGTGTAATGTTGAATGGGACATACAAAAACATACTTTTATTTCTAGAACCACAAACAAATGAGACAGCGCAGTTGTGTTAACAATCACCTTTCTTTGACAAAATGTACACAGACAGTCATGTTCTTGTGGACTCTTGTGGTGAAGAATGTCCTAAAAGGGACACTGTAGTCCGTACTGTAGTAGATCAGGGTAACGGGTATGTGTGAAGTCATTTGAGTCAAACACATTGACATGTCGTGTTCTCCATCTCCCCCTCCCATGTCTCACTAACCAACAACTACATGTACAGTACTGTGTTCCACTGAATGCCCAGCCTAGAAAGAACTCATAATAAAACTGAGTTCAGCATGAAACGAAAGCCACACTGCATGTCTGTCACGCCTCCAAAACTGTTTCTGTTCTGTAAACAGTTACCACACTCCCTCTCTTTAATCGCTGTGATCTCTCTATGCGCGCTTATGAATGCTTCTAAAGCGCTTATGCATGCTGTTTACAGGACACATTCCCTGTTTGGGGCCAGGCCTCGCTCCCCATTCTCTCTCTGGCCACAAACTGAAACCTGCCACCTCGTTTGGGCTCCTAGCCACACATGGTTAAAACAGTAAAAGTACACTTCTAGTTCTCCTCTGAGAGAGTGCCAGAGTTTCTGTGAGGGTGTTAGAGTGAGTTAGTGACTTGGTACCCTGGCATAGGGGGAATGGGAACCAGGGATTGTTGTTTGTTGCCTGAACCAGAGTCACAGAAATCTAGAACTGCTGCTCTGAGGGGCTTTCACTACCTACTGCTACTTCTCCTGGGGGTTAAGACCTCGACACATCTACTGTACACGCACACACACACCTCAAATGTTTTACATACAGATCTGCCATCTTAATTTGATCACTCTGTTGTCGCAGATAATTTTTCTGTGCAGCAGGAAATGCAAAGGTTTAAAATGACTTCTAAAGTTTTTAATTTTCACTTTAAAATGCCCTAATGAAAAATGTATCAACCCCTACAAAAATGCCCATGAATTGTAATCCACATAATAATTCAGGTTTCCTGTTGCTGCATGCAAGATATGTTTCCTGCTGTGAGAAGCAGGGTCAAATTAAGAGAGTTCATCTGTACTCCATGTACATCCACAGTAACTTGCAAACACATACACAAACCTCTCTGGGGGAGTGCTGGTTTAGTGAAACTCTTGTATTATAGACTAGCATGGTAAGGCCAGTCCAGCCAATAGAGTAGTGTGATGATGCCTTGACCAGGGCTGCTGCACCTGCATGAAGGGATACAGGTACGTGATCCACACCTTTAGCCAGACGCATAGAGGATGTTATGGTCTGTTCTGAATGGAATAATATATGTCTCTAGGAGGTTTGCTGCTGAAGACATTGCCCATGCTACTCTTCTACCCCAGAATGACTCCCCTTCCATCTACCCCTGCCCCCTTTCCCCCCTCTCCCCCACTGTCATATTGGCCTGTATACCTGTTATGGCATTTTCAGCCTTTGGACACAGCTTGACCCTTGAGCCTAAGACCATCTGTACTACAAGTTAAATTGGACTACAACATTCAAATTGCTCAAAACTGTATTGATCTAAACAAGACTTTAGGATAACTTTGAAAAAAGCTTTTTTTGGCCTTGATAATATATTGCACACAATTCTCACTGCAAAGAAACAAAAGCAGTTTGGCACTCTAGCTGTATACTGTGGGGTCCAAAATTATTGACAGCCTTGATAAATTACTGTATAAAATAAATAACTAAGATACTGATCTATGTTGTATGCAAAAAGGGAAATTATATATTTTTATACTAATACAATTGCTCATATAATTTGTTTAACAAGTTATTGACCCCCCTGTTTTTAATACCTTTCAATACCTCACCTTGCGAGAATAACGGAGGGATCTTAGACCATTCCTCTGTACAGAATCCTTCCAGATCCTTCATATCCTTTATGTTTGCCAATAGACTGTCCTCTTCAGTTCAAACCACAGGTTTTCAAATGGGTTTCAAGTCTGGAGACAGATGGCGATTGGAACATTTAGATTTTGTGGCCAATTAATAATTTATTTGTGAATTTTTATGTGTACTTGGGGCTACTGTCTTGCTGGAAGAGGCAAGCAGGTTTTTGGCTAAATTGTCCTGGTGCTGGGTAAAGTTCATGATGTCGTTGATCTTAACAAGGGCTCCAGGACCAGTGGAAAAAAAATAGCCCCATAACATCAAAGACCCACCACCATATTCTACAGGAGGTATGGGGTTCTTCTCTGCTTAAATCAAATCAATCCAATCAAATGTTATTCATCACATGCTTCGTAAACAGCAGGTGTGGGCTAACCATGACATGCTTACTTACGGGCCCTTCCCAACAATGAAGAGAGAAGGAAAATAGAGAAGTAATATCAAAGTAAAACACGTAATAATACAAGTAAAAGTAGATACATAAAGATAACTTCGATAAATGCAAGGGGTGCCAGTACCGAGTCGATGTGCAGGGTTATGAGGTTATTGAAGTAGATATGTATATATAACTAGGAGTGGCGTATGTAATAATCCAATTATGAATTGGCCACAAAATCTACATTTTTGCAATCGCAAGTCTCCGGACATGAAACCCATTGAAATCTTGTGGTTTGAATTGAAGAGGGCAGCCCATAAACACACATGAAGGATATCAAGGATCTGGAAGGATTCTGTATGAAGGAATGGTCTCTGGTTTCTGGTTTCCCAAACCTGGTCCTGGGGGCCCCTGTGGGTGCACGTTTTGGTTTTTGTCCTACAGTAGCACTACACAGCTGACTCAAATAATCAAAGCTTGAGGTATTGAAAGGTATTGAAAACAGGGGTGTCAATAATTTGGACCCTTTAAGAGAAAATAGAACTTATTTAAGCAATCTCTTTCTCTGAGCAATTATATTAGTATAAAATAAGATAATTTCCCAATTGTTTTAAGCATACAATATAGCTCTGTATTTAAATGTACAGTCTTGTATACAGTTATTTTTGCTCGTCTTTATCAAGAGTCTCAATCATTTTGGACCACACTGTATGAATCTCCCAAACATTTTAGGTGCCCATTACTGGTCTTTTGTAGGGTCTCAAGCCCGTTAGAGCTGGCATCTAAGGCTTTGCACTTATTATCTCCTTTATGGAAGGAACCTTCCGGCTTCCCAACATGAGTGTTTCTCCTTTTGCCATTAACCTGCTGCTTTTCCTCTTCCTCTCATCCCAAAACATGACTGTAGCCAAGATGTCCGTCTACAAACAAATGAAACTGGCATGTTGTTTTGATTGCGGCCGTTCAGAGCGAGACTGCTCTTGCATGTCAGGCAGTGTACATTGTAACATGGACACCCTACAGAGGGCCTACCCACTCTCCTCTGTCTCTGTTCATGATTGCGCAACCACTTTACGTGCCTGTAAGTTACACCGCCCAACACGTGTTGTTACATGTCTGTTGTGTGTGCCCTGTATGTGTGTGTGTGTTTCATGTGTAGGTATACATGTGTGTACTGTATGTGCTTTATACGTAAAGTCGTCCACGTGGCGTGCTTCCATAGTCGTGGCTTATTTAAATGTATTTATTGTTATTATTATTAGTAGTAGTAGTATCATTCATTTGAGTAGTGTTTATTCTTATTATTTATTGGGTGGGGATGGTGGTGTTGCTTTGTGGTGCTGCTTTACTGTAGCTGTTAGCTCTGAGGCTAGCACATGCTACATCAGTCAAGCACTCGTGTGGTGACTGTGTTATTAGACAGTTGGTGTTTGGTGTATTATATTATTTCTAATGCAGTATATTATGTATAAAATGTGACTATGTTGAAGGGATGCTTTATCTCTGACTGTATGCAATATCTTGATGACAGTTTTGATTTATTTTTGTTGTCGTTTTGTCTTCCTTTTTTTATGAAGGCATCCCATGCTTTTAGGGGAACCTTCTTGCTAACTGTGTTTCTGTTCTGTTCCTGATCATTTTATTTCAAGCTCACAGGACTGACTTGTGCAGGAACGAGAGCCATGCTCGAGTGATGTTCATAGAGCGATATTAATAGAGAATGTAGATATGTAGCATATCAAATGGGGTTCATCTTAAAGTTACACGAATAAACAAAATGACATCATCATACACAATGGGATGACCTCCTACCTACATCAACAGAGACTTCAATTTCCCCTTTGCTAAGCCCATCCCAGAGTTTTAGGCAACCATTGCAGCGCTCCAGTGGATAGCAACATTCGCTAACCAAGCTTGAGTCCAACACATGGACAAGCTCTCATTTCAAAAGAATGGAAGCCAATGAGGGCAATGGCAAAATTGGAGGGTGTTCATAAAAAAACGAGTTGTTTAAATGGCTAAATAATTTAACAGTACACCAGGTGTACTTGGGACTGTGATTCCTGAAATGCAGTGCCTGTTGATGGAGTATTTTTATGAATCCGAAATTATACTTTTGTTGCATTGTTTGCTAGCTGGTTAGCTTGCTAGCGCTCATTGACCAACATTGAAAATGTTGCTAACGTTAGTTAGCTAACTAGCCAGTTAATATAACTTGTATTCTCCAAGTGTATGTTAACTTGCTCAGTTAGCTATATTATTAATATAACTCACTGCTGTCAACATCAGCACTACTTAGCTCCAAAATGAGTTAGTAGCTTTGACTGCATGCTGACGGTGCATTCAGAGCCCTCCGGTGGCTAGCCACAGTTCCATCTTAGTTTTACCAGGTTCCTGTGGAGCCACAGTCCACCATAACATTCCCGAAAGTCTTCCGATTAGCATGGGGTGGTCAGTGTTTAATTTCGTTGTGTATTACCAATGAGGGTTTGGGCTTAGCAAAGGTTGATTTATTGGCTCTTCACAATATCACACCCTCCCTTGTGGCCACACCCTATTGTGCATAATGATGTCCATGAGGATGTCAGTGTTTACAGCCTCATTGCAAGACTTAAGTGTTTATCAAAATCCAAAACATGTACATATACACACAGCAGTGTTCTAGAATATTGGACTGTTGGCTTTCATACTTTTCGAATTCTCAGCGCAGCTCTAGCAGTTTCTCCAACTGTCAACACATTCAAATGAATAGAGGACGCGTACCGGAGCCGTGTTGGTTTGAAATTGTGAGGAGGTGTACGTTTGGGCTGTGCCCCCCCCCCCCGCGGATGGTCTCAGAGTCATGTAGCTATGTCACATTGGGACTCCAGACTACAGCGTCTGTGGACTATGATTCATGCTTTACACAACGTGTCCCTTGAACGTTCTCACCATGGCTTATTACATGATCCCTATGTGATAATATGACTGTCTGTCAGAGTGTTGTGGTCTGTAGTTGTTGACAGTTGATCTCTTTTCATCCTAGGAAAGCGGTTAATCTTCCAATAAGAAAACAATGAATATGATGAGTGTTGAGTTATACCCAGTTCGGATCGTGACCCTCAGCCATGATACTCATCCAGCCACAACCAGCCAACATATATGGATTCACTTGTAATTAAGTAGCGAGCTACTCCAAAGGATTAGAATAAATAACTCCCTCTCTGTTTTCCCAGACTTTATCTTTGTCCCATCAGATTACTTTCTCCTCTTCCTCAGTAATCAGGAACCCAGAAGATCATGTTTTGTTCTTTCCTTAAAGGGATAGATTTAAATAATTAAATTTTCATTATTTGCGACTTCCTGAACGTGTTTCATCCAAACCATTTTTTTTTGTTTTGTTTGCTGGTTATTTAGCATCATCCAGAATCTCCTGGCTCGCATTTTTGGAGCTTGTAGCAATGCTAGTGGAAACAGTTTGAACAAGTTAGCGCTGCATGCAAAAGCATGGGGAACAAGCCCTTTGTTGCTCTTCTAGGGCTGTCTGGACCTATCAGAAGACCCAGGCAGAGGAGAGAGGGTAAAGGGAGATGACAGTGGTAAAGGGAAATAGCAAATCAAATCAAATGTTATTTGTCACATACACATGGTTAGCAGATGTTAATGCGAGTGTAGCGAAAAGCTTGTGCTTCTAGTTCCGACAATGCAGTAATAACCAACAAGTGATCTAACTAACAATTCCATAACTACTGTCTTATACATAGTGTAAGGGGATAAAGAATATGTACATAAAGATATATGAATGAGTGATGGTACAGAGCAGCATAGGCAAGATACAGTAGATGGTATCGAGTACAGTATATACATATGAGATGAGTATGTAAACAAAGTGGCATAGTTAAAGTGGCTAGTATTACATCTATTACATAAGGATGCAGTAGATGATATAGAGTACAGTATATACGTATGCATATGAGATGAATAATGTAGGGTGATTGGATAGAGGGAAAAGAGAGATGGCAGTGATTGGATAGAGGGGAAAAGGGAGAAATCAGCCCCATATGATTTCCACCTCAGCATTCTCCCACCATCTGCAAGTGAACTCAGACTAGATTAGTGTCAACCGCCTGATGATGAGTTTGGTTTTGCCTCTTGTATGTTGGTGGGCCACTACTCTCCCTCTGCACCAATTACTGGCTATTAGGGTAGTTACTGATCTCTCTCCTCCCTCAGCCCCTCGTATGATTTCATGGAAGACTAAATCTTTCCTGTTCTCTTTAAAGGGGTGATCAGCAGTTGCTACATCCATTTTTGGACTTATAAATTGATGATATGTACCCATTGATTCTTGAAGAATAAAGCGTACCAATGCCCCATGGGCTTTGTTCAACTGTCCTACCCTAGCAGAACCCAAAATATAAGCTTGTTTTACTACGTTTGTAAACAATGTAAACAAACATCATATTGCCTCAAAACATGGTTATTAAAACTATAATGTTGATATCATGGGCGGTATTTAGTATTTGTATTTATTTAGGATCCCCGTTAGCCAAGGCAGCCACTACTCTTCCTGTAGTCCAGCAATATTTCAAATATTACATGACATTTCATGACATGTTTCACAGCACATTAAGTGCGTTCCCTCAGGCCACTACTCTACTATCACATTATCTGTGTGTAGAGTGCATGTCTTATCATGTGTATGTGTCTCTTCACAGTTCCCGCTGTTCCATAAGGTGTCTTTTTATCTGTTTTTTAAATCTGATTCTACTGCTTGCATCAGTTACCTGATGTGGAATAGAGTTCCATGTAGCCATGGCTCTATGTAGTTCTGTGCGCCTCCCATAGTCTGTTCACTTGAGGATTGTGAAGAGACCTCTGGTGGCATGTCTTGTTGGGTATGAATGGGTGTCTGAGCTGTGTGCTAGTATTTTAAACAGACACCTCGGTACATTCAGCTTGTCAATACTTCTCACAAAAACAAGTAGTGATGAAGTCAATCTCTCCTCTACTTTGAGCTATGAGAGATGTACGTGCATATTATTCATGTTATCTGTCCCTGTACATTTAAGGGCCAGCTGTGCTGCCCTGTTCTGAGCCAATTGTAATTTTCAGAGGTCCCTCTTTGTGGCACCTGACCACACGACTGAACAGTAGTCCCGGTGTGACAAAACTAGAGCCTGTAGGACCTGCCCTGTTTATATTGTTGTTAAGAAGGCAGAGCAGCGCTTTATTATGGACAGACTTCTCCCCATCTTAGCTACTGTTGTATCAATATGTTTTGACAATGACAGTTTACAATGCAGGGTTACTCCAAGCAGTTTAGTCACCTCACTAGCTTTCCACATTATTTATTACAAGATTAGTTGAGGTTTAGGGTTTAGTGAATGATTTTTACCAAATACAATGCTTTTAGTTTTTGAAATATTTAGGATTAACTTATTCCTTGCCACCCATTTATGAAACTAACTGCAGCTTTTTAAGTGTTGCAGTGACTTCATTCGCTGTAGTAACTGACGTGTATAGTGTTGAGTCATCCGCATACATAGACACACTGGTTTTACGCAAGGCCAATGGCATGTCGTTGGTAAAGATTGAAAAAAGGGGCCTACACAGCTTCCCTGGGGAATTCCTGATTCTACCTGGATTATGTTGGCGAGGCTTCCATTAAAGAACACCCTCTGTGTTCTGTTAGACAGCTAACTCTTTATCCATAATATAGCAGGGGGTGTAAAGCCATAACACATACTTTTTTCCATCTGCCGACTGTAATCGATAATGTCAAAAGCCGCACAGAAGTCTAACAAAACAGCTCCCACAATATTTTTAGCATCAATTTCCCTCAGCCAATGGTCAGTCCTTGCATCCTTAGCTCCTTCTATGAATTTGAGAATGGTTACATTCTCCAGCCCCATCCCTTAGCTTTTTACATAAACGGTATTGGGCCGGTGCTTTTTATTGTTTCAACCGCAGATTGCTGCTTAAAAGGGGAAATCTGCAGTTACTACATCCATTTTTTGGACTTACACTGAGTGTATAAATCATTATAAACACATTTCCATGACATAGACTGACCAGGTGAATCCAGGTGAGAGCTATGATCCCTTATTGCTGTCACTTGTTAAATCCACTTCAATCAGTGTAGATGAAGGGGAGGAGCCAGGTTAAAGAAGGATTTTTAACAATTGAGACATGGATTGTGTATGTGTGCCATTCAGAGGGTGAATGAGCAAGACAAAATATGTCTTGAAGTGCCTTTGAATGGGGTATGATAGTAGGTGCCAGGCACCATGCTTAGTGTCAAGAACTGCAACACTGCTGTGTTTTTCATGCTCAACAGTTTCCTGTGTGTATCAAGAATGGTCCACCACCCAAAGGACATCCAGCCAACTTGACACAACCATGGAAGCATTGGCGTCATCATGGGCCAGCATCCCTGTGGAACGGTTTTAGCACCTTGTGGAGTCAATGCTCCGGCGAATTGAGGCTGTTCTGAGGGCAGAAGGGGAGAGGTGCAAGCCAATATTAGGAAGGCGTTCTTAATGTTTTATACACTCAATGTATAAATTAATAGTGTGCACCCATTGAATTTTTAAGAATATAATTTATAAATGCATCATGAGCTTAGTTCAACAGTTGTACCCCCATCAGAACCAAAAATATAAGCTTGTTTTACTCCAATGTTTATAAGCAAAGAAAATGTAAGCAAACACTATATAGTCTTAAAGCTGCAATATGTAATGTTTTGGGCGACCCGACCAAATTCACATATACATTCTCGTTAAAAACAAGCCTAAGAAGCAGTATATCTGTTCTATGTGCGCTATTTCTATGCTTCCCGTTCTTAAGGTATTTTACTTTGGATTTTGTACACCAGCTTCAAACAGCTGAAAATACAATATATTTGGTTATTGAAAATATATTTCCAAGTGGTTTAGATAGCACAATGATGTTCTACAATTGCTTGTGTTGTCACATGAATTGAAATTAGGCGAACTATTAGAATTTTAGCAACCAGGAAATGGTGTTGCGATTTTTGCGTATTGCGTACCTTTAAAACATTGTTAATACAATCATTTTGTTATCATGGATGGTCAGTCCTTGCATCCATGTCTATGAATTTGAGAGTTGTTACATTTCTCCAGCCCCATCCCTAAACTTTTTACCGAAACTGGGGCTGGGAATTCCTTTGTTATTTCAATTACAGATTTCCCCTTTAACTCTGAACAAAACCTATTTTTCGGTGAACAAAGTGGGTTAGAGATCGCTATCGCTGGAATTCCTCTGTCTTTTTCCATGTTTTTCTCTTTCAGAGTGGATAAGATGTCTCTGACCACGATGACTTCATTCACATCTGAAATTGATTTTCAACTGGTTTCTTCTTGAATAGTGAATCTGCGAGGCACTTTACATTTAGACCACACATTATGCAGAGTTGCCAATTGAAATATCCATGGACGGGCTAATAGAAGACATAGCCGTGTCTTAAGTCTGAAGTGGGGGTGCTCCTTCCTAAGTAAGAGCAGTGATTCAGCTAGGAAGTAAACCTTGTGCAGGTGTTGTCATCTTTGGGACACGCTGTTTTTGGTCTCTCAGGGCGTTGTTTGTCTCAACTTCTGGGGACCATCTGGGGCAAAGATTCAGGTCTGGCAGCTGGGGATGCTTGGTTAGGGTAAGGTTAGGGTCAGGAGAAGAGGTTTAGGCTGAAGTTGGAGCTGGGGTTGGGGTTGCTGGGCAGGGTTGGGGACAGGAGAAGCGGTTTGGGCCTGGAGCCAGAGGGTTGGGGCTTGGGCTGTCTGCTGTGAACCAGAGACATAAGGCTGTGGCTAGTCTGTGTCTGACTTAGAGGGAGATGGGTATATGTGTGTGTGTCTCAGCGGCAGGCGATCCTTATCCAGCCTGACGTGGAAATTATGTTAGCATTTTTATTTCCCTGGCTCTGCTGGTCCATCACGAAAACCTGCCCTGACAGGTCCTGTCCACCAGGCAAGTTTGGTTCCCCCCTCCCCCCTCTGTGGCCCTCCACGCTCCTCCGTCGCTCTACCCCTCAGACGCTAGCCAGTTAGCCTGCCGCCTCTGCGGACGCAGGTAGATCGATAGCGACAGATGCCAGGGCCAGCGAGGGTCCCTATTTGAGGGTGTGTGTCACAAGGCAGCCCTGGGCCTTCGCTGTGACCTTTACTGTTGAAGACAGAGCAGAGCAGGGCAGAGCAGAGCAGGGAGGGCTAGGCTAGCTTAGTTCAGTCTATGGGAGAATATCCATTGCATACTCCTCGTGTCCTCTCTCCTCGCCTCCTTCTCAAAACCCATTGGAGGAGAAGATCCGACTAGAGGGACCTCTGTCTTTCTCATCCAATGGGGTTTGAGAAGGATACGAGGAGAGAGGATACGAGGAGTATGAAAAGGAGATTCTCCCTTTGACTCTATTCCAAATAGCACCCTATTTGCTATATATTGTGCCATACTTTTGACCAGAGCCCTGCCTTGTTTCCTTCATACAAATGACTATATCCACTTCTTCATCTAAGATTTATTCCTCTGAACTGTGAAGTACTCTGAAATGGCTAACTTAGAATCACTTAGTAACTATGGTGGGTTAGGGGTGCTACTGTCCAGACGGTGGTGTGTGTGTTTCTTTGTCCCTCCCTCAGTGTGTGTGTTATTGGGAGGTATGGGAGAGGGTAGATGTTTGTGTGACTGTCTTTCTGTTTGGGTTTGGTGTGTGTTCTGTTCAGTCTGTAGTCTGGGCTCATCCGTCCGTTCTGTGTGTTGTTCGTTCTCTCTCCACTCTCCCCGGAAACACTTTATAATTGGATAGTCTTAAAAAAAACTCTCGATAGCTCCATCATAGCTCAACAAAAAACTAAAAAGTATTGGAGTAGATTCAATGTAAGGGGAAAAACATCAGCACATTGCTGAGCTACTTTAGGAGTGGGGAGTTCAATTCAGCTCGTCTGAAAATGATTGCTAACCACAAAACAGGATTTTGATAACATCCCACAGTGCCACAGTTTTGTTTCAATTTCCAGAAGCACAACTTTATCCCCTCCCCTGTTTCACCTCGCTCTCTCTGTGGCCATACAGTCCATCTCTCTCATTCAACTCCTTCACCCCATCCATCGCCTCCTCTTTTACCATTCTGCACTATTCTCTCCATTCAGCTCACATTTTGCGCGATCACCAATGTGTTTAAGTAGTTCTAATTAATTGTTGTCTAACCATTTTTTAAAACTTCATTTTACATCCATCTTAAATCATTTGATCTCTATTTTCTGTGATGTCTGTCTGATATCTGTCTGTCTGATAGATGTCTGTCTGTGATGTCTGTCTGTGGTGTCTGTCTGTGATGTCTGTCCGCCTGATATCTGTCTGTCTGATATCTGTCTGTCTATGATGTCTGTCTGATATCTGTCTGTCTATGATGTCTGCCTGGGATGTCTGTCGTGATGTCTGTCTGGGGTGTCTGTCTCTCAGTTCTGTTTGTCTTTTCTGTCTGTCTGTCTCTGTCTGTCACTCTCATCATGAACATCACCACTCTCTTCCTCCATGTAACCTTTCATTTGTCTCTTGCACTTCTCCTCAGCCAAATATAAGTATAATGGATATGTCAGATCACGTAAGTGTGTTTCTCTGTCCCTCCCCATCCTTGCTTCTGCGACCACCCCCACCCAAACCCCTCCTCGTGTTTAGACCTATAATACTGTAGTCCCCTCGCCATATCACCCCCCACCCCCTGAGTATTAATACAATGCTTTGTTTTGCTTTTTGTTCTCCCCTTCAGTTCTAGAACGCTAAGCTACCATCTTAGTCTCTGCTGTACATGATGTGAATTGATGCCGTGTTCCTTGACAATAATAACAGAGTTTGTCCACAGTGATGATGTGTAAATGAATCTCATGTCTGTCATTTTATAAGCCCCCCTTACTTTTTACATCAGAAATGCATAGATAATAACTATATTCTCACTAATTGACCTAGCCAATTCAGTACAAAACAGATTCCTCCCTAACTGTATAACATATGTCCTTTATATATGCTGAACATACAGTATATTTGTAATAATTGATTTAAGATCCATGCTCTTGTTCTTGATGACGTTATGTTCAGACCAATACAGTTGTGTTTGTATTGTGCTGCGTCTAGCAGCAGAGGGCGCTACAACACCAGGGATAACGGGAAGTCAAAAAGAGACCGGCGTTCGGTTCAAAGCAGATTGCAATTTAGGTAAATCTCTCAGTATAAAGTATAGTATTGACCAAATGTACTAATTTCTGTCCTGTTTCATATAGATAATGTGAATGTTCCATGCTGTTTGTTTGTTATAACATTATTTTTCAGTTTTTTTATCCTACAGTTTAATAACCATTTCAGATGCTTACTGTATAATACACTGCTTTCTGTGTTTATCATAACTACAGAAGTACTGTATGATACCATAACAAAAATAGCTGTAATGATAATATTAATGCTAACAATATTATAAAATAATATGAATAATACATAAATGCTAGTAATACAAACCATAATAATCCATAATGTCACATAGCAAAAATACCCCAAAATACTATGATACCAATGTACCGGTAACCCTAATATTAATACACACATCAAACTTATAGCTCAGATACAATACACGGACAATAATACCTTCAACAGTATTCTCCCTGCTGTCTTTTCCTGTCTGTGATTTGCATAGGACCCTGATGGGGGCTTGCATACGTGATCGCCCCGTCTTGTGATTAGCATTTCTGGTAGGGACAGTTGCCGTCTGGGCTGTTCTGAGTGAACAGTGGACCTGCCAGGGTGTGTGAACGTGCTCTAATGCTGCGCGTGTTTGACAAGGGCCAGATGAATCCAGGAGCTATCGGTGGCGCGCCGTAAATCAAGGAGGCAGCTGACGGCTGGGATAAACCTCTGTTTAGCGCCCTGGGGGGGCCAAGACCACGACACATACAACAACCTAGCAACCTACTGTACCAACCGACTAACCAGCAGGAGGACAAGAGAACACTTCCCCTGCGCTCCTCCGCTTTGAAGACCAGATATTCTTGTTCCCTCCCTTATCCTCTTTCCCTCTTTTCCTCCTTTCTTTTTTTGCTTTACTTTTGTACCTCTCCATTCTTTTCTTTTCCTCTCTTCTTTGTGTGTTCCGAGAATTCTAATAGAAATCATTCCACTGTGGTTTTAAAAGGTGAATTCCCACCTACCAATACTGTAAGAGTATTATGGGGATACGTCCTCTACATTTGCCTATAGAGGGGTTTGGAAAGTCATTTGGGGTGACTATTTTCAGACAGGCTGTGTTACTGCTTTGTTCTAACACGCTGTGTAGTAAAATGGAATGAGAGGGAGAAAAAAAGCAGAAACAGCTTTTAATTAATTCATGTTTATTAGGAATGGCAAAGGAAATGTCATATTGAACATTTTATTTTAAGCGTATGCCAAGTGCCTAAGTGGTGCTAAGTAAAACCGAGGTGTCATCGTCAATTACCGAGAAAATGATGGCTGCTTTCATGGCACACATTCAGTCCCTTCTCAAGTCATCTTCAAGGGGGAAATAAATGGTCCAACAATGAAATTCACATGAACTTTTCCCCCTTAAAATATTTAGTGATTCATTCACATGCAGGGGAAATTATTAATAATTTATAGAAGATTGTTTTAATAATGATTTATTTTGTTACTGTGTATTAGCATGTTTACTGTACATGTTTTAAAAAAATAAGCAGAAATGTAATCCATAACATTTATCCTAAAATGTATATATCTGCTGAATATAATAACATCTAGATTTTTTTAACACACAAGCTGCATTCAATGTAATATTTCACCGCACAAGATAAATTGTAAAGTAAATACCATTTTGCCATTCTATTTATCTAGGAACCTCATTCTCCCCAGCTTATCTTTTTCACTCTGTTTATTCTCCATTGTTTGACAGTGAAGGATGAAGTTAGATCATCTTTACAAAACCCATCGATAAAAATTGCCAACTGCACCTCGCCGCCCTCCACCATCACCTCTAATGCCATGCGCCCCCAAGCACTGCCTCGCCCCTCCCTCCACCAGGACCCCCCGGTCCCCCAGGGAGAGGTCACCGCTGTACCCCTCGTTAATAACCGTAAAGGAAGCCTGCTTCCTCCAGGGGTGGGTCTTGGGCCCCATGGGGGGTTCCGCATCAGTACCTCAGGCTCCGGCAGGGGTGACACGGCGGGCAGGGCCCTGGCTGAACAGAGCAGGCTGAGCCGGGCCCGCAGCCTGCCGGTGAAATACTGTTACCACCCCAGTAACGCATCTCTGCATGGCCACAGCAGCAGGGCCTGTAGGTTGACCCCCTTAGCAGGATGCATCAGTCCCTGTCAGTCCCTAACACCCTGTACTGTCCTGTACTGTCACCCTGCGTCCGTAGCCTGCCTGCATGCAGGTTTCACTGAGCTGCTGCTAGTTGTAAATCCCACCACCGCTGGCACCACTGCTTCTGCTTTGCATGAAGGCAGCTCTCATACACTCACTAATGCAACACCCAGTGCTGTGTGTGTGTGGCTGCTATGTAGTAGGACTAGTGGATGTGTTTGGAGGGTTATTGGAACCTGGAGTAGTGATAGAACACCTAGTCATTAGTCCACCTGCAAATGAAGAAATGTATACAATCCGTTACTGTTTAATTACATTTTTATAAATGCCCTGAGAAGTTTGCATAGTTTTGATTGAATTGTTGTTATATTTAAGTGGTGTGGTGATGGAGAATTGAGCCAACAACCGTTTGCTGTATCAATCTCAGAGAGACTGTTGTGTAGATAGCAGTTTAGTTTTCAATGTACCGTAATGTCATTGGTACAGCAACAGTCACACACAAGCTGTGATCCCCATGGCTGCAGTGCAGAACATGTTGTTTCATTGTTGATTATCTCAGTTTTGTTGTTGTGCTTAAATCACACTCGTTTTAACAGAACTGATCTGCCACAAGGCCAAGGACATGAAACTGTCTAGGCCCAGATATATTAGCCTTGCTGTATCCACTAATATAGAACAATAAGCCAACGAAGGGACATATTTTATTCTGTGATATTTTCACAAATTGGATTATACTAGAGAGAGATGCATTTGTAAAGTGGAATGCACTTTCTTGTGATATTAGCTATTCAGGATGTCCACATTTGCGAAGTGGAAATGTCAGAGAATGGCATTTTCTTAGGAGGCAAAGTCACATTTTTACCTTTTATTAGTGCAATTAGGGGAACGTCTAGAAGGGATGCTCAGACGGAAATTATGTCTCGTTGCTCGGAGCAGTCAGCGCTTGCAGCAACGCAGCATTGATTTGCATTAATATCATGCTGTGGTATTGATTTCTAACCAAAGCATTAATACAGGGTTTGAAGTGACAGTGGCTTTGGCATTTGTGTGCTGTGGATGAAAAGAGTGCCTGGGTGTCTGACTCTTAAAGCCGTTGGAATTCACAGACAGATGGTGGAAAAGATCAGACTGGTGTTAGCTAAACTGGAAGTCTTTAGTAGGTTACAGGATTTCTCTCTAGCTGTGTTCTTCTCTTAGTCTTCTGTCTGTCTGGGCTGGGAGAAAAGTTTTAATCTCCTGTAGAGTGAGGAATAGCTGAGAGGAAAATAAACTTCTATCAGATCAAGCTAATCTAAAACTTCACTGTGCTGCCTGACTTTATTGCGGTGGCCGGAGAGAAAGAATGATTAAATAAAAGTATTAATTTTAAAGCTTTGCTCAGCAAGTTTGTTTCTTAAGTATCTTTAAAACTTATGTTCATAATAATGCATACATCCTAGATTACTAGTCATTTTTTTCAGATATTTATGCTATTTTAAAGTTCTATGGGTTGTTTTGACCTTCATCTCGCTACTATAATGCTTGGCTAATGCTAGGCTACTCAATCATGTCCTGTTTGTAGTGCTGGTTGTACATGTGATTGGCTACTCTGGGATGCTCATGCAGTCCTGATTGGCTGAGTGCTCGTGGCATGGAGCTTAGACCTATAGAAGAGCCATTGTGCTTTGTAGCTAGGGTTGGAAAATTGCGTTAACTATCCCAAAATTGGTAGGAGGATTCCAGATGTATTTTTTATTCTCTCCTGATCCTGGGAATCTTCCGACCCAGGATTTCTGGAAAACCTGGGAATTTGGGTATAGTTACTGGAATTTTAAAACCCTATCCATTTCTAGAGCTGGAATGATGAGGTGGGGGTCTGCCACATTAGTCATCCATTCAAAACAACCAAATTGCACACAGAACCATCCTCTCTCTCTCTCTCTCTCTCTCTCTGTCTGTCTGTCTGTCTGTCTGTCTGTCTGTCTGTCTGTCTGTCTGTCTGTCTGTCTGTCTGTCTGTCTGTCTGTCTGTCTGTCTGTCTGTCTGTCTGTGTCTCTGTCTCTGTCTCTGTCTCTGTCTCTGTCTCTGTCTCTCTGTCTGTCTCTGTCTCTCTCTCTGTCTGTCTCTGTCTCTCTCTCTGTCTCTCTCTGTCTCTCTCTCTGTCTCTCTCTCTGTCTCTCTGTCTCTGTCTCTGTCTCTCTCTGTCTCTCTCTGTCTCTCTGTCTCTGTCTCTGTCTCTCTCTGTCTCTCTCTGTCTCTGTCTCGGTCTCTCTGTCTCTCTCTGTGTCTCTCTCTGTGTCTGTCTCTGTGTCTCTCTCTGTGTCTGTCTCTGTGTCTGTCTCTCTGTCATTGCTTTTGTCCACTATGGCCTACTGACAATGACAGTCTGTCCTAGTCACATGGCCCATATTGGCTGGCCTTGGAAAGCATTGGCACACTGATGCAGACTGCTGTTGGTCCAACCACACGCAGACTAGACTGGATCCAAAGATTGCCACTGGATCTAAAGACATACTGGACATACTGGATCTAAAGTGATCCAGTCCTACTCTATAGAACCCAGTCCAGAGGAACAGAACCAAAGGGGTTGGGCTTTGGCGGAGTGAGCCGATGGCGAATTTGTCAGATCTTACTAGGTGGTTTTTCTCTTCGTGTTTTTTTTCTCCTGCGTTTCTCAAATTGACCTTTGTCTGCTACTAACTAATGTGTTTCCTTTCTGACGGTCTTCTCTCTGACTCTGACATATTGTTGTTTTTCTATGATTTTTTATTGTTGTTGGTGTTTAGTTTTTTTGCTGTTTGATTGATTGAGTGTTGGCTTTGGTGTTCTTTGCCGTGTCAGTTCTAGCTTACATTAACCTCCCCGTCTGTCCATAGCCTGACACTCTTTGCATGTGTTTGCAGTTGAAGATGAGCACCCGTCAACTCTGTCACCCAAGAAAAAGCAGCGGAACGGAGGTATGCGAAACTCACCCAACAACTCGCCCAAAATGATGAGGTAAGACATTGATTTGATGCTTCAAACAGAAAGATAGAGAGGAAGTGTGAGGGTGGGGAAGCAGACAGAAAGATAGAGAGGAAGTGTGAGGGTGGGGAAGCAGACAGAAAGATAGAGAGGAAGTGTGAGGGTGGGGAAGCAGACAGAAAGATAGAGAGGAAGTGTGAGGGTGGGGAAGCAGACAGAAAGATAGAGAGGAAGTGTGAGGGTGGGGAAGCAGACAGAAAGATAGAGAGGAAGTGTGAGGGTGGGGAAGCAGACAGAAAGATAGAGAGGAAGTGTGAGGGTGGGGAAGCAGACAGAAAGATAGAGAGGAAGTGTGAGGGTGGGGAAGCAGACAGAAAGATAGAGAGGAAGTGTGAGGGTGGGGAAGCAGACAGAAAGATAGAGAGGAAGTGTGAGGGTGGGGAAGCAGACAGAAAGATAGAGAGGAAGTGTGAGGGTGGGGAAGCAGACAGAAAGATAGAGAGGAAGTGTGAGGGTGGGGAAGCAGACAGAAAGATAGAGAGGAAGTGTGAGGGTGGGGAAGCAGACAGAAAGATAGAGAGGAAGTGTGAGGGTGGGGAAGCAGACAGAAAGATAGAGACGAAGTGTGAGGGTGGGGAAGCAGACAGAAAGATAGAGAGGAAGTGTGAGGGTGGGGAAGCAGACAGAAAGATAGAGAGGAAGTGTGAGGGTGGGGAAGCAGACAGAAAGATAGAGAGGAAGTGTGAGGGTGGGGAAGCAGACAGAAAGATAGAGAGGAAGTGTGAGGGTGGGGAAGCAGACAGAAAGATAGAGAGGAAGTGTGAGGGTGGGGAAGCAGACAGAAAGATAGAGAGGAAGTGTGAGGGTGGGGAAGCGGGGAACAAATAAGGAGCAGAGTAAGAAAGTCAGAGTGAGAGGTGGGAGAAGGCGAGACGGGTAGATGGTGGTGGGATGGTTGGAAGAGGGAACCAAAAGGGGGGGGCAAGCGAATGATTGAGAGAGGAGAGGGGGAAGAAAGTGAGAGTGCGAAAAGGAGAGGACGGCTTGGGTGTTTAGACTGGCATGCTGTCAGACAGTGGGTAATGACAGAGCTGAAATATTTCTGTCATGAAAGACAGAGTCTGAGAGAGGAGGAGGAGATGTTTGAAAAACAAATCCTCTGGCTTTAAAGTGTCATCTGTCACCCCTCCAACCCCCCTCCAGTCCCGTCCACATGTAGTCCTTAAACAACGCTGGCACTAATGACACCAGCAACCAATCAGAGTCCTCCCTGTGGTTCCTCTGCCCCGGGGCAGTGGGATCTATTGTGGGAACCCTTACGACTACTGTTTCTGCTACTTAAGGCCATATGTGAGATGTATCATCGCAATCAAAAATGAATTTGCAGTATTACCTTCCCTTTATCCTGTCCTCTGGAATTAAACTGCAGTTAATTGATTTTGAAAGATAAAAGGGTTTCGTTTTTTGTGCGGGAGGAGAGAGACAGCGGTAGGAACGCGACAGCGTGAAAATGCCGAGAGAGTGGAGGCTGTCCAATCGGGGTGGCAGGGTGGAAGCACAGTGGTGAAGATGGGAGAGAACAGGGTCACAGAGTAGTTCCACTCCCTTTTAAATTAGTGATTGTTAGGCCCCTGTGTGTTATAAATATACAATAGACATCTCCTAATGGTGCTGTGTATTTTTTGTCATGCAAGTCACAAAATGTTTGGAGCTGAAGAGCATATATTTAAGGCATTATATACCATTCGATCTTGAAAAAACCTGCTGCTGAAAAACATCCCCACAGCATGATGCTGCCACCACCGTAGGGTTGGTGCCAGGTTTCTTCCAGACGAGATGCTTGGCATTCAGGCCAAATAGTTCAATCTTGGTTTCATCAGACCAGAGAATCTTGTTCCTCTGGTCAGACCAGAGAATCTAAAGAGTCCTTTCGGCAGACTCCATGCGGGCTGTCCATGTGCCTTTTACTGAGGAGTGACTTCCGTCTGGCCACTCTACCATGAAGGCCTGAGTGGTGGAGCGCTGCGTGATGGTTGGGCTTCTGGAAGTTTCTCCCATCTCCACAGAGGAACTTTAGAACTCTGTCAGAGTGACCATCGGGTTCTTGGTCACCTCCCTGATCAAGTCCCTTTTCCCCCAATTGCTCAGTTTGGCCGGGCAGTCAACTCTAGGAAGAGTCTTGGTGGTTCCAAACTTCTTCCATTTAAGACTGATGGAGACCACTGTGTTCTTGGGGACCTTCAATGCTGCAGAAATCTTTTGGTACCCTTCCCCAGATCTGTGCCTCGAAACAATCCTGTCTCTGAGCTCTACGGACAATTCCTTCGACCTCATGGCTTGGTTTTTGCTCTGACATGTAGTGTCAACTGTGGGACCTTATATAGACAGGTGTGTGCCTTTCCAAATCATGTCCAATCAATTGAATTTACCAAAGGTGAACTCCAATCAAGTTGTAGAAACATCTCAAGGATGATCAATGAAAACAGGATGCACCTGAGCTCAATTTCGTGTCTCATAGCAAAGGGTCTGAATACTTATGTAAATACATTTTTTATACATTTGCAAACATTTCTAAAAACCTGTTTTCGCATGTCATTATGGGGTATTGTGTATAGATTGCTAAGGATTAAATATTTTTGTTATCAATTTTAGAGTAAGGCTGTAACGTAACAAAATGTGGAAAAAGTCAAGGGGTCTGAATACTTTCTGAATGCACTGTATTTACATAATTTTAAAAAACTGGTACCCGGCTACATTCAGACTAGTCTTGTGAGGCTTGTGGGCATTCTGGAGCAAAACATGACCGTGAGAGTCTTGTCTTTCCACAGAGGGGTCATAATAGCTTGTAGGCCAAACCGTTTGGACGCTACAGACATTTTCAGGAGAAGACCTATTTTCATGGTTTCTCATGGTCTGGCACCGCTCTAGCCCTGTCACCTTTCACCTCAGATGCTGAAGGTCGACATCCCTGGCTTAAACTGACATATTTTGATGGGGATTTTTAAATGATGCTAATATGATTTCAGCGGAGGCGCGGACATCAACCTTAGGGGGTTTAAAAAGAGGAAACTGATACAAGCGAAAGAGAAATTGGCACGCTTCCAGCTAACTGCTAGTTCATATGGCTCCTTAGTTTTTGTTTCCTAACTTAAAGCAATAAACCTTCTCTCGTTCTCTCCTCTGCAGAGGAGATGGTCCCCGTTTGCCATGTAATATATGCATCTCCGCTTTGATCTTACAGTGATAATAATTCTTGGGAGTTATTTACTTGGTTTTAAAAACGCTTCAAAGCGGTGTCAAAGTTGTCTCTGCTTTAGGGCTGCTTCTGTATTCTGCTGGCTCTTGGGTGCTGCGGATGACAGGTCCTCTGTTCTAGGTGTAGGCTTTTTCAAGTCATAGCCCTCAGCAAAACATCAAATTACCCAGCGCCGACCACAACGCCCACCTCCACAGCCCCCTCCCCTCCCCCCAGCCCCTGTCAATATATGATACCATATATATATTAAATAAGCTTTACAAGTTGGATTTTATGTGCAATGAAAAGTGATTGTTTGAGGTAGCCTTAGGGACACTTTACTCTACAAGCAAGGAGGGGAATAAAAGAGAGCGAGCTAGCGAGAGACTGAGAGAGCGTATACTATATCAAGTCTGGTTTTTACAGGACTTGCTGCCTGAAGGCCTTTGTAAATAAATAATGATCAACAGATTGGCTGTGGGTTTTTGAAAATCATGCCTTTGTCAGTTTGCATGATGGGTAGAATTTTCAAAGCGAGGGGCTGCCTTCATAGCCTGCTGGAGAGGGATTGGGGGAGCACACATCCCAAGCTAGCGACTGCAGAACGATGCACTGGAATAACTCAACTCTGTTTGAAATATACACTGAGGGAGAGAGAGAGAGGGCAATTTCTCTTCTGATATGGGCTGTCTCTTATTGCCTAGGCTACTGTACAGTCAGGCCTTTTCTTTAGAGAAGGCAATTAAATGCAAATACAGTGCCCTCTGTAATTATTGGGACAGTAAAGCATTTTTTCCTCTTTTGTTTCTATACTCCAAACGTTTAGATTTCAAATCAAACAATGACTATGAGGTTAAAGTGCAGATTGTCAGCTTTAATTTGAGGGTATTTTCATCCATATCGGGTGAAATGTTTAGAAATTACAACACTTTTTGTAAATAGTCCCTCCATTTTTGGGTACCAAAGGTATTGGGACAAATTCACTGTATTAAAGTAGTGAAACAGTATTTGGTCACGTATTCATAGCACGGAATGACTACATCAAGCTTGTGACTACAAATCGTTGGATGCATTTCATTTGCTGTTTGTTTTGGTTGTGTTTCAGATGATTTTGTGCCCAATAGAAATTCATGGTAACTAATGTATTGTGTCATTTTGGAGTCATTTGTTTTTTGTAAATAGAAATACAATAAGTTTCTAAACACTTCCACAGTAATGTGGACGCTACCATGATTACGGATAATCCTGAATGAATTGTGAATAATGATGAGTGAGAAAGTTACAGACAGACAAATATCATACCCCCAAGACATGCTAACCTCTCACCATTACAATAACAGGGGAGGTTAGCATTTTCGGGGGGTATGATATTTGTCTGTCTGTAACTTTCTCACTCATCATTATTCACAATTCATTCAGGATTGTTTGATTTGAAATCCAAACGTTTGGACTATAGAGCCAAAATAAGAAAAAATGCTTCACTGTCTCAATAATTACAGAGGGCACTGTATGTTGCAATGTACATTTACACTGGTCATCATCCAGCCAATTTAATATGAATATTCTACAAAAATGTTTTTGTATTGTAAGATACAGTATATCCATAGCATCTTACACACACACTTTATTGTAAACTGATACAGTACAAGAGGGACAGGGAAAGCCAACACAGCACTGGATAGATATCTGATATCTGAAAATGTTAGTCTGGAGGCCAGCTCAGCCTGTGCAAATATAAAGTCATTTCCCTATCAGCCAATCAGACGTGTCATTGAGCTAACGAGCTGTGTTCGGCGTCGCACGCATTCCTCGGCCAACCGTGCTCCTGGACAAGAAGTCAGGACACACGTTAACAACTCATATATACTCTGGTGGGGTCTGGCAGACGCTAATGTCATGTCTGTTAACGTCCAGTTCACCCTGGTTGATTCTATGGTAGGGTAGAGGACAGCGAGTAGAGGAGAGAGAGGAGAAAAGAGGAGAGAGAGGAGAGGAGAGGAGAGCGAGTGGAGGAGGGGAGAAGATAGAGAGTGCAGAGGAAAGGAAATAGGAGAGGAGGGAGATGAGATGAGAGGAAGGGAGGTGAGGCAAGAGGAGGGTTACAGGGCTCTTGACAAACAGGAAGACAGACAGACACAGGCAGGCAGTCACACCGCTGACAGTTGTGTGAAAGATAGCTGTCTAAGGTAGTGGAGGAGGAGGTGCCTGCCTGCCTGCACTAGTCAGCCCCCACGTGCCCAGATTGAAGTGACAGGGGCTCATGGAGAGTGAGTGGTGCAACACGCGGCTCAGAATGAAATATTCAGCCCGGGTGTAAAAGGACTAAATGTTGTCAGAGTTATTAACACCTGCACCATACAGACAGAGAGCGATGGAGAGAGAGGAGGAGGGAGGTAGAGACAGAAGAAGGAGGGAGGGAGGGAGGGAGGGAGGGAGGGAGGGAGGGAGGGAGGGAGGGAGGGAGGGAGGGAGGGAGGGAGGGAGGGAGGGAGGGAGGGACAGAAAGGAGTGACAGACAGGAGGAGGGAGGGAGGGAGGGAGGGAGGGAGGGAGGGAGGGAGGGAGGGAGGGAGGGAGGGAGGGAGGGAGGGAGGGAGGAGGGAGGTAGAGACAGAAAGGAGGGAGAGACAGAAAGGAAAGGGAGGAGGGAGGGAGGGAGGGAGGGAGGGAGGGAGGGAGGGAGGGAGGGAGGGAGGGAGGGAGGGAGGGAGGGAGGGAGGGAGGGAGGGGAGAGAGAGGAGGTGAGAGAGGAAGAGGGAGTGAGAAGGAAGGAGTGAGAGGGAGTGAGGGGAGAGAGAGAAGGAGCGAGTGGGGGGAGAAGGAGGGAGTGAGAGAGAGAGAAGGAGGGAGTGAGAGGGAGAGAAGGTGGGAGTGAGGGGAGAGAAGGATGGCGTGAGAGGGAGGGAGAGGAGAGGGCGATAAGGAGGGAGTGAGGGGGAGAGGAGATGAAGTGAGGGGGGGGAGGAGAGGGAGAGAGAGGAGGTGGGAGAAAGAGAGTGGAGGGATTGAGGGAGAGGAGGGAGTGAGTGAGGGGGAGAGAAAGAGGGAGGGGGAGAGAGGAGGAGGGTATGAGGGAGAGACAGGAGGGAATGAGGGAGAGAGAGAGAGAGAAGGAGAGTGTGAGAGAGAAGGAGGGAGAGAGAGGAGTGAGGGGAGGGAGTGAGGGGGAGAGAAGGGAGTGAGGGGGAGAGAAGGAGAGGGTGAGGGAAAGAAAGAGAGGGGATGGAGTGAATGAGGGAGAGGAAGAAAGAGAGGAGGGAGTGAGGGAGGGAGGGAGAGAAATAGAGAGGATGGAGAGAGAGAGAGGAGGGAGTGAGGGAGAGAAGGAAGGAGGAAGGGAGGGAGGGAGAGAGAGAAGGAAGGAGGGAGAGAGAGGAGGAGGGAGTGGGGGAGAGAGAATGAGAGCAAAGGAGGGAGAGGGAGAGAGTGAGGGAAAGATTGAGAGCCTGAGAGAGAAAATGAGAGAGAGATGGAGGGAACTAATTGACACATCTTTCATGTGATATGTCTTGCAATGTAATGAACAGAGAGAGTGTGATTGAGATGTGCTGTTTTCTCACACTTTATGCCAATGTCACCCTCATAAAGAAGCAAAATATGAGTCGTTCCACGAAATACAGATTTTTTTTGTTGCATCTCTTTGATATTTTAGGTAGAAATTGTGCATTTAATTTTGAATTTTAAAAGCATGTTATATTAAATGAATGCCCTTTAATTTTGACACAAAACATTCAATAAATTCGACTTTTACATGAGTAAAGATTTGCTTAAGTTCCAAAATTCAACATTTTGACATGTCGCTTCGTGCAGCCTCTGTGACATCTAGGAAGATTTTAACCCACTTAACCCAAACATTTCTCCATGTTTTTACCATCATTATGAAGCCCTAGTTATTTTGTAGCTTTGACAACGTCATTTATGAAGATTATTATTTATTATTAGTGATTGATTTACGTCTGTCCCTGAATTTAAGGTCAACCCTGTTGCGTGAACTGAATTGTTGTTGTAATATGGTGAAACTATTTATTTTTTAAAATATTTTTTATTTTGAACAGAAGCATTGAAACAAAATTCAGTGTTAAAGCAGGTGAGCTGGTTGTACTCTTTTTTTTGTGCACATTTTCTGGTGTTTTTCTGGTGGAAAATTGAACGGCTTTTATTAAGTTGAACATTTGCTCTTCATGACAGAATGTTCAAATTAGGTGAAATAAAACAATTGGTGGAATGGCCCAGATAATGTAAGACGCTATTTCTTACCCTGCTTTTGAAATCATAAAAAAGTATTCTGACAACCGCATAGGAAATATTTGCCAGTGTTTTCTATATATACAGTTAGGACATCCTTAGTGTTCTAACTTGTTCTTGTGTGCTTTACAATAACTATTGCAGACGATGGCTTTGTGAACATGTAAGGGTTTTTGAGGTGATACTGACAGAGAGAGAGCTATTTCCCTGTAGCCCCCTGGTAGACACTAGACAGACAGAAGCCTTTGTAGTCTGGCCCCTGGCTATCAGCTCAAAGCTACACTCTCTGACCGAGTGTTTCTCAATCCAGTCCTGGGAGACCCCCATGGGGTGCACATTCTTGTTCTATCCCAGCACTAACACGGGTGATTTAATTACTGTAAGTAGCCTAGGTCACCAAGCCATTGATTAGTAGAATCAGGTGTGTTGGTGCCTGGAGAAACTAAAAGTGCCTATACACCAATTCAAAATCCTCCCTTTTCTATTCAGTCAGAATGGATCGTATTCAGAGAAGGAGCTTGGCCATTCCTCTGTCCTAGAAACCCTTTTAGAGGACATCCCAGATCATGTCTTGTAGAATGAGTGCAAACACAGTGGAACTAATATTACCAAAGTGACGGGACCCCCCCCTCTTCCATGGTCAGTGTTAACGTAACACCTGATAAAACTCAGTGGCCCGTCACTGTGCATCAGCCAGTTTGAAGGTGACACGCTGCTGATGAATCATTCATGTACATCAGTTGGGAACGCAAAATGTGATTGGGCAAATTCCTGAAATATTTAAAGTGCGGTCCTGTTAGAGCTTTTACTCTTGGTAGCGCTGCGTCGTGAGTGAGCAAGACAGAGCTAAAAGCCAGTAATTGACGCTCCATTCTAATACCTCTCAGTCAGCTTTGTCAGCGGTGACTAATGCTGAGCGATTTGTGCTTTTTGAGGTCGTTTCACATAGATCAAGTATTTTCAGGTTGAGACACCACGTGAAGCAACAGCTGCTCTCTATATCCTCTCACGATAGATCATTCTTCTGTCTTTTTTGTAACAGGATTAAAGGAAACACAGACCAGACAAGTAGATTCACAATGGATTACGGTCATTGTAGTTCATTTCCATGTTTTATGCGCTAAACTATGTAGAATATTGGCCTGATGGAAACCGCAACTCCCTACTACATCGCACAGTTCAGTCTGGATCTGATTTATCTCTAGAGAAACTGTGCAATGTGCGCATAGAGCTCACAGAAAAAAACTGAACAAAATCGAATTCAAGTAATTGAACCAATGTTCTGTCAATTAGTTGACAGAACATTGGTTCAAAAATAACATACATTTTGGTTAATTGCTCAGCAGGTGACACAGTGGAAACTCAAGCCTTCCTCTCTCCCCAATGCTGCTACCAATGCTGCTACCAATGCTTCTACCAATATCCCTCAGCAACTCTGATGACTGGGTTGTTGTGTCATCTTGGATTTGAGCAGAAAGCGATAATGAAGTGGTAGTTTTAGGTTTCAACCAAAACTAGGTAATAATACAACACATATAAACCAAATACGATCAACTGGGCTCCCGAGTGGCACAGTGGTCTAATGCACTGCATCTCCGTGCAAGGGGCGTCACTACAGTCCCTGGTTTGAATCCAGGCTCTATCACATCCGGCCGTGATTGGGAGTCCCATAGAGCGGCGCAGAATTGGCCCAACGTCGTCTGGGTTTGGCCGGGGTAGGCCGTCATTGTAAATAAGAATTTGTTCTTAACTGACTTGCCTAGTTAAATAAAGGTTAAAAAAAATATATATATATATATATATATATATATATATATATATATACCGTATAAATGATGTTTACCATGGTGAGCTCATACTGTTGTGTTGTGTCCCCTCAGCAGGCATGACCCTCTACTAATCCCTGGGAACGAGCAGATGGAGAACATGGACATGAATGTGAAGCAGTACGACTCCACGGGAATGTTCCACTGGTGCCCATCGAAAGAGATTGAGAAGGTCATCCTGGTGAGTGGTTGTCTGTCTCCCTGTAGTGTTTTCATGACACCAGTATTGCAATACTCGCAAGTAGCATGGCAAGCAAACTTGAAGCAGACTTCATTTCTTGAGGAAAACAATCCTAATGTTGAGAACAAAAAAACAAACAGTAATATATTGTCACCCACAGTTACATTTGTTTATTTTCCAAGCTATGGCACACACTATTTGAACAAAATCAGATTTTTAAAGAGTTTAGACTGCCTTGTGTTTTCCTTTTTGCCATGGATAATCGAGTATCATAGTATCGTGATACTGGTATCATGACAACCCTACTGTAGAGTTACCTGAGTTTAACCACAGCTATTAACATCCTGTACAGGGATACAGTACCTACCCATCAACAGATATGGTAGGTATTGTCCTATACAGTGTGACTCCGAAGATAATTTTCAGTTGTATAGTTTGATGATCTTAAACTTTTTATGTACGGTACCAGTCAAGAGTTGACACACCGACTCATCTTTATTTGTACTATTTTCCACATTGTAGAATAGTGGTGAAGACATCAACACTATGAAATAACACATGGAATCATGTAGTAGTGGGACATTGAGATGTCTGTTACTTGTACTCTGTGAAGCATTTATTTGGAGGTGCAGGTAACTCTAATGAACTTATCCTCTGCAGCAGAGGTAACTCTGGGTCTTCCTTTCCTGTGGTGGTCCTCATGAGAGCCATTTTCAACATAACGCTTGGTGGTTTTTGTGACTGCACTTGAAGAAACTTTCAAAGTTCTTGACATTTTCCCGATTGACTGACCTTCATGTCTTAAAGTAATGATGGACTGTCATTTCTCTTTGCTTATTTGAGCTGGTCTTGCAATAATATGGACTTGGTCTTCTACAAAATAGGGCTATCTTCTGTATACCACCTCTACAGTCACAACACAACTGATTGCATTAAGGTACTACATGATTCCATATGTGTTATTTCATAGTTTTGATGTCTTCAATATTATTCTACAATGTAGAAAATAGTACAAATAAAGAAAAACCCTTGAATGCGTAGATGTGTCCAAACATTTGACTGATACGGTGATACTGATGTGTTTCCACTGTTTTTAGCTCTGTATGATACATATTCTAATGGAGTTGGAAATGATTTGCACCTATTGGGCGCAAAATGAAGCATTGTTGAGGTACGGTAGGCTCTAAAGAAACCGTTTCCCTCACATAGCGGTAACAACCACATACTAATAATGTATATCCACATTTCTCTCAATGCCTCTCTGTTGTTACAAGGTGAGTCGACTGTTTTCTATGTACTGGGTCATAGTATAAAACCACCACAAGCATGGCTTTGAAAAGCAGTTTTATACACCTTACTCCTTGACCATTTAGTGTATCAACTGCATTGAGCTGTACCGGGTTCTCCTTGAGCCTAACACCGCAAAGGGTGGGGCTGCAGGGTTTCTCATCAGCACTCTGCCTCTCTGTTTTCTGACTGCTATGCGTTTGTCCTCTATCTCCTTTTCTTTCATTCTTTCTTTCTTTCTTTCTTTTTTCTTTCTTTCATCTTTCTTTCTTTCTTTCTTTCTTTTTTCTTTCTTTCTTTCTTTCTTTCTTTCTTTCTTTCTTTCTTTCTTTCTTTCTCTCAATCCCTCTCTCGTCCCATTATTCTCTCTCTCTCCATGTCTCTCTCCCTCCTCTCACTCTTTCTCTCTCCCCCTCTCTCCCCTCTCTCTCTCCCTGCTCAGACCCGGAGTGAGGCATCCATGACGGTGTTGAGCGGCCATGTAGTGGTCTGTATATTTGGAGATGTCACGTCCGCTCTAGTGGGGCTGCGAAACTTGGTGATGCCTTTGAGAGCCAGCAACTTCCATTATCACGAGCTGAAGCCCATAGTGTTTGTGGGCTCGCTGGAGTACCTGAGGAGAGAATGGGAAACTCTCCACAACTTCCCCAAGGTCTCCATACTACCTGTGAGTACCACTGTAATGTGTACAAGCCAAAGTTATACAACTGACAACATCATGTACTTACAATACCATAGAATGCCATCACCATCAGTTCTATCTGTGAGTAGACACAGATAGTGTAACAACACTCCAGGATTCAATACCAAACCCAGCTGTACCGTTGTTATTTTCTGACATTTTTACTTGTATTTTCTTATCTCAGTTGACTTATGAGATCTCTTCCCTTTGTTGCCTCGCACTGTCTGAATGAAAACAATCCAAGGTGAAGGGTAAAATGACTGTAAGCAGTGATAAAGCAGTAATAGTATTACCTAGTGATATAGTATTTCATTTGTGGATTTGTTTGTGATTTGTCGTGGTTGTTGTGGCTGTTCTTGTCAATTCCACAACCGGTTCCTGAATTCAATCTTCCATCAATTCACAGCAGTGAATCCTGTCTATTCATACGGAGTTTAAATACACAGCAGTGAATCCTGTCTATTCATACGGAGTTTAAATACACAGCAGTGAATCCTGTCTATTCATACGGAGTTTAAATACACAGCAGTGAATCCTGTCTATTCATACGGAGTTTAAATTCACAGCAGTGAATCCTGTCTATTCATACGGAGTTTAAATTCACAGCAGCGAATCCTGTCTATTCATACGGAGTTTAAATTCACAGCAGCGAATCCTGTCTATTCATACGGAGTTTAAATTCACAGCAGCGAATCCTGTCTATTCATACGGAGTTTAAATTCACAGCAGCGAATCCTGTCTATTCATACGGAGTTTAAATTCACAGCAGCGAATCCTGTCTATTCATACGGAGTTTAAATACACTGCAGCTGCCCTTCCTTGGCCATCTCAGATGTGAAAGTCTGGCATGGCTGCCTGCTTTAGAGCTCGTTAATGCTTCCTTGACTGAGTATCAGAGAGCCCTAAGAAACCAGGCCTGTTAGCCTTCAGCGCCCACTGCCCTTTAGATTAGTCCACGTCTCTGATTCCCCAGTGCCCAGTTAGATCAGCTGAATGTCACTGCCGCTAAAACTACAATACTTGTTATCTAATCTCCCAAAGCACCCCTCACTTAGTCTCTAATTAGTTTCTCTCCCCCTTCTTCTCTCTTCTCTCTGTCCGTCTCTTTTCTTCACCGCGCCTGAAGGGTACGCCATTAAGTCGTGCAGATTTAAGGGCTGTCAACATCAACCTCTGCGACATGTGCGTGATACTGTCGGCCAATCAGAACAATATCGACGACGCTTCGCTGCAGGATAAGGAATGCATTCTGGCGTCGCTCAACATCAAGTCTATGCAGTTTGACGACAGCATCGGGCTCTTGCAGGCTAACTCCCAAGGTAAGGACTGGCTGGCCTACAAGATACAATACTGTTCTGCACTGTTCTGTTCTGTCTGCAGGGTTGAGGGTAAGAGAGGAGGAGAGGAGAATGGTAAATACACACAGTAAATAAAATGGAAAGTGGTGTTCAACCTCGTAAATAATATCCTTTAGTGATGTGAAACCACATGACTGTTGTTATTGTGTCTGTCTGTCTGTCAGACTGAGTGGAACAGATTGTTGATGCGTTCAGACAAACAGATAAGCCTCATATCCCATCAGGTGTCATCATGTTTAACCAGCCAGTACTAATCACCAGACAGCCTTCTTCAGCTGTTTTTCATGGCAGTCCATCCTCTACCTCCTCCATTCATCTATTAATCAGTTCCTCTAGGATCCTGCAGTGTGTTTTTGTCATATTTGCGGGCAGAAATGCTTGATTTTACTGCTGCAATTCTGACATTTTGTATGTCGATTTTCAATTATGGTGTCCCAATTTGTCAGGAAAATACACTGTTGGGGGAATAAATGTGTTGACGTGTGGCTTCACTGAACCATTTTATGAGGTAAAAGTGCGGTGATTGGTTACAATTGCAAGCCCTTTTTTTTGTGTGGTGATTGTTTCATGTGGTAATAGCACAGCGATTGGTCAATTTTGCAAACCATCGCATTATAGGCGGGGGATTGTTGAGAAGGCAACAAAAAACGATCAGAAAATAATGGAGGGACTGAATCTTACGCATAGATAGACCAATGAACTTATGCGTAATATGCCAAACACTTCCACATGATTTAGGAAAATGCAATTATTTCTCCTGGTCTGAGTGAGTGATGTGCTGTCGTCACAATGAGCAGACTAAATCGGAGTTCTCTGTTGCTCATGGGAGCAGTATTCACAGATATGGAGGGCCTACACCAGTGGTTACCAACAAGGGTACAATAACCCCTGGGGGTACTTGGCCTATCCACAGGGGGGTACTTGATAAGACTCATGATGTCATAGGCTTACTGGTAAAAATGCACGATGGGTACACCGAGCAGAGTAAAATTCAGTTGGTGACCGAAAGGTTTGGGAACCAAAGGCCTGTCACGGCGGTCGATTGATGAAGCCTATTGTTATCAATGAGTTTGTCTTACATCCTCTTTATCCATTCCACTGATAAATATTGCAGTTTAAGAGCACACATGAACAGGTGTAATATATCACAGTTTATAGCTTTGTGGATTCCTTCCTCCCTGACAATATCCTGTTCAGATGTGGGGGGTGAAATTTAAAGCAAGAAGGTGCACATGAATAAGTAAAGAGTTGTATCGCTAGGGAGACGTTCACATGGCTGAGGTCTACGGTACGATGTAGTCTGTAGACCGCAGATCTAAGTTGTGCCTGGGGGCTGAGGGGGGTGGGGGGTCTGTAGCCCACACGGATGCGTTTGCTCCTGTATGGTATGGAAGCCGTAAAACCATTTTGTTTTGTGAGAAAATCTATTTCCCTCTTGTTTGCCAGTATTAGAAGTCTGGAAAAGTACATGCCAAATGCAGTCAAGACATTATAATGAATCCACTCAGATATACAATCTGACTGATAGTCAATGATCTGTATAGAACTCTCCAGCTTTCTCCATCTAACTTTTGGTCACTTGTCGCCGAACTGATTTTGACACATTGCCCTCTCTGTTGGAAAATCTCTTTTTCAGATGTATTTACTTTGTCCATTGTTACTACTTTCACAATTGGATACTGAAAGTTTGACTTGTTTACTGTGGTCATGTAAGAATAATGTTTTTTTAGAGGCAATATCCAAAACCCAGTTGTCATTCTCTAGAGATATAAATGTAATATTTCATAGATGTCAACAAAATGAAGCATGCTCTGAGTGATCTTCCAGTCTCTGACTGCTACAAACCGTGCCTATCTCCAGTTTCAGTAATTGACATGACAAGAGTGTAGATAATTCAGTTTAGGCTCTAGTTTGTGATGAATGCTGAACTGTTGATGTTGTCCTCTAGTGAGGAGGGTGAGAATATCTATTCTGTTCTGTAAAACAGCCCCTCAAGTCCCCCCCCAACCCCTCCATCCTCCCAACTATTCTCCAATGTCTAACATTTGTTTTAAAACTTTGTGACCTGAATATATTCCCGTCGTGCGTTGTTTTGTCGCTGCTGTGCTGTAGAACTATGAGGTGGCGTTTTGCTTCAGTCAGCAATAAATGATGGATGTCACAACACAGGTCATGCATTATGTATCACGCATTACTGATTTAAGGCATTTGTGTCACTTTGAGGAAATGCAAAAATGTGAAGTCATGTGAATTCATACCCATCACTCGCCTCTTGTATTTCATGGTCGAGAATCGCACAGTTATTTTCCCGATAAAAGGTTTTCAGGATCCACTTTTGCCAAATTTATGGTAACAAAATGAAGCACATATAAAATGTATGGAAGGGAGGCAGGTTGATGGAAGGATGCGAATGCTAAATGTGTCTCTCAGCTGACCCCTAAAAGCACAATATCCATATTGACATTTTTAGGAAGCGCCTGCTTCATTTTCCCCGTCCCTGTCTACACATCTTTCAATCTGCACTTCTGAACAATACAAAGAGCCCATCTCAGTCAGTAAGCCCAGCAGCTTTTACTGAATAGTCTAGTGTTACTAAGTTATAGTGGCATTTGACAGACTGTGTATGGTCAATCAACATACTTTGTTTTTTTCAATTATAGTTGACAGTTTTTTCTACAAAATGACATATAACCTTTTCAATCACCGAAGCTGAGGTATGTGATTTGTGAAGTGATATCAGTGTGATATCTCACGGTTTGGTGTATTTCTCTCTGTGTTGTAATATTACATCTCATTGTCTTGTATCCGTCTGTATTGTTGTTTCTCTGTGCCATCGCTTTCAACAATGGAATATATCATGGTTTTGTGTCAGTCTATGTATAAATATATCTTTTTCTGTGTGATGTAGGTTTCGGTACAACTTGTTTTGTGGGTATCTAGCTCTTGCTGTTAGTTTCAACGGTTTTGTGTGCATCTTTTTTTGTGCTCTGTGTAGGTTTCACGCCTCCTGGAATGGACCGGTCCTCTCCAGACAGCAGTCCAGTACATGGTTTAGTACGCCAGGCCTCCGTCACCACCGGCGCCAACATCCCCATCATCACTGAACTAGGTGAGACACAACTGACCAACTGACCATTTACTACTGGTAGATCCCAGCGGGTAAAACACATTGAAACAATGCCATAATGATGTCATTTCAACCACTTTCCGGTTGTTGTGATGTCATTTCAACCACTTTCTGGTTGTTGTGATGTCATTTGCCTGTTGGGAAAATATTGTGACATTGTACACAGAGTTTGGCCAACTCACTTAGAGATTTAGAATCTTCAGGTCTGCCATGTTGACTCCAACAGCTCAGTGGACATTCTTTTGCATTTCGCTTAGAATGCAGGTTTGAATGTTTTTTTGTTTTGGAACGTTCGATGCCAATGTGGAGGTTAGTTGGCCGATTAGTGACTTTGGCTGAGATCTATATGGATTTAGATACAAAACTTAGCATTTGTTGTGATTTCAAATGTCACTCTCTTTGTGTAAGTTCTAGCTGAGATGTCTCGTTACGAAGTCAGAACACTCTCACTTCTTCCAGGTCCCATTTGTCCATTAACAGCCTGATGGAGAGGGAGAGAGTAAAAAGAGAGTGCAAGAGAAAGCTAAGAAGTGCCACAGTAGCAAAATGGGTGCATTTAATAATAACAATGGCGCTGGCTGTATTCTCTAGTATTCCATGTGGTCCAGGGGACTCATGAAAGTTTCACATCTCTGAGGGTTTTTAAAGCACCAGAGACCAGGGCCACTAGAGCCACTCTATCACCCCTGAATAAAGCACTAGAGACCGGCCACTCTGTCTCTATCTCTCCCCTCTGACCCAATTAGAAAGCATTGAGGCGTGAGGAGGCTAAGAGATGGATGGAGGCACAGATAGAGACAGGGACATGAAGCACCATGAATGTTTTCTCACCCCTCTTTCTTCAAACTCTTGAGTACTACACATGTAATCAACAAAACAAGTGTAGCTATTCAGGTTTTTCTTGCAGTATTTGGTTGGATATGAATTAATTGCACAGGTCCGTTTTGATTTGGAATACTTTCAGCTATGTTTGATTTAGAATCATTCTACCCCCACATATAGTGTCAGGCCCTGGTTATTAGTACGAGCATCACTAACATTGTCATCCTCCTCTGAGAGTAGAGAGATAGTACAGTGAGGCACATCAGTCTCGGGAACTAGACACTATAATTGTAGTGTCAATGTTGTCAGTTTACAGCACCATAGTCAAGATGCAAGTCTAATGGAAAATGTTAAGAATCTGGCTGAATTGCAAGATCAATTTGATGGAGTCACATAAAGTTGGTTTATGTATACAACACTGTAAATCCCTTTGGTGTCTTAAAAGCCGTACAAATTGGCAATTTGTGTTTTAGTGGTATGGTTCAGTTGCATCTGGGCTATGTACTTTCATCTCTGGTGCCGTAGGTGCATGTCATGGACAACCATGGCTACCTTTACATACAGTCAGTGTCTAATCCTGTGGTTGACATGATGCGTGGTCTCAGACAGAACTGCCTTTCTTTCTCTCTTCTCTTTGAAGCTGTTCCAATAACGACCCTATCTCTCCCCCCTCTGCTCTCCACACGTCTTACTGTCATTAGCTAAACCTGGCAAAATACTGCCTTTGGTTTCATTCAGTCAGGAAAAAAACTGTGGAATCAACATACAAATGATAACTGAGCTGGGTAAGCCAGGCTTTTGTCCTCCGCTCGCTGCCGTCCGATCTTTCGTTCTTTTGTTCTCTCTCTCTCTCCCCCTCCCTCTCTCTCTCTCCCCCACCCCCCTCTCTATCTATCTCTCTATCTCTATCATCTTGTCTTGATGTATCTGGCTGCAGCCGAGGTCCTCGCTGGCTGCTCCCATGGCTTCACTTTGAACACATTTTTTATTTTTAATTCTCGGTTTCTGGTTGAAAAAAATGGACTGTCTTGTTTTGGCCTTTTATTTCATGATTTTTTTCCCGTGGTGTTTTTATTTTTTCTGTTTATTATTTTTTTCAGAGCATCGTTCCGGCACTTTGATCATTGCTCGGTCTGTCCTTGTGGCTGTTTTCATAGCACACACCCCACTCCCGACCCCAACCCCTCCCTCAACACCCCACCTCCTCCCGGTTCAGTCTCTTTGGCCTGGGCCCGTTTGCATCATCAGCCCCCTTGTCTGGTTGACTGACATGTCTGTTCCTCTGCAGCACAGAGGAAGCCTGGGAAGAAATCATATTTCAAAAAAGTATAGATCAATCCTTCCCTTTAAGATGTTTATTTTTATTTATTTTTGAGGTTGTTGCTTCTTCTTTTTTTTACCTAAGCCTCGATGTTGAAGGAGTCAAAGAACGCCTTGTGTTGTGTGAAGCCTCTTTTCAAATGCAGTTGGATCTCAGGCTCTTGTCCACTGGTGCTAGAAAGAGAACTCTCTCATCTGAGGTTAAATAAAGACCAGACGGTTCTACAAGGGAAAGTCATATTTACGAATGGTTGAAAAAAAGTTTGTTTTTATATGGTTTCATCTTGTGTTCATTTCCTCTGGTTAGCAATATTCTACACAGTATAGAAAGCGATTGTTCTACCCTGGCCATGTTATGATTTGAACTTTTTTCATCATTAACAATTTCAGAATGTCGTATTACTTCGATCTTTAAAAGCAGACTGTGGCTATGTGAATTTACCACACAGCTCGATGTTATTATTGTTGTTTTAAATAATCATTTGACTTTCAGGAAAAGGTAATTACCTCAATATCTCAATAGGTGACGATGTGACCACACATTTTCTTATCTGAGATATCAATAAAGCTTTAAAATGCATGTTACATTACGTGCATGATCTTCTCACCTGAACAATATCATCTTGAATATAAAAAACACAATATGTTGGATTGAGGTGTTTCGCACAACTAGGTAAAATCCATGTCCTGAATGCAATTACAGAAATGGTTTGTTCATGACGGAATGTACTGTGCATCTACCATGAATGCCAAATCCATAACGCTTTGGTTCAAACACCACTATCTATTCTATACCTCCAGACCTGAGACCTGTGAGAATATATGCCCTTGAGTCATAGAAGGATCCGTAAGTGTCTTCCTCTAATATAGTGAATGATTCTGTTCCGGTCAGGGCCTAAGACTGGGTGTTGACTAGGAACATTAACACAGGATTCCAACTAGGAATATTGGTTTATATTGACTCAATGGGTCACAAAAACACTCTAAAATTGAACAACGCTTCACAGTTCACCGACACAAAAGTGCCCTAGCTAAGTCACCCAGCGATTCTCTACTTCTCTGGTCCTCAGGTGTGTGTGTGGGTGTGTGTTTGGCATGCTGTGCTGTGTCCTCCTTGCCCTCTCTCTCTCTCTGACTGTGTTTTGGGTCTCCCCTCTCTCAGTGAACGACTCCAACGTTCAGTTCCTGGACCAAGATGATGATGATGACCCGGACACAGAGCTGTACCTGACGCAGCCCTTCGCCTGCGGAACCGCCTTCGCTGTCAGCGTGCTGGACTCTCTCATGAGTGCAGTGAGTAGACAATACTAAGTACACGCTACTCAGTTGACACAGTTCTTAGTATGCACTAGATCATGTATCCTATTTCTCCTTTATTTAATCCAACATCATACTAAATGTCTCTCATGTACGGGGTAGAAGTCGCCAGGAGACCTTTTTGTAAAATTGAAGTCTGTATTTTATCGATATTTAAATATATATTTAATCCATATTTGAATTCATATTTTATTTAGGTAGGCTGCAACATGCAGCAGTCAAGGGCTTGAAGTGATTCTGAGTCTTTCATACAAGATGACAGCAGCCACAGGACAATACACATATAGTGGGTTTACTATAAGACGTGCATACTTAACTAAGTACTGTATACTAAGGACTGTAAACTCAGTAGTGTATACTTGGTAATGTCTACTCACCTGCACCCATGTCTGCTGTCTCAAATGCTGGTTACACACACACACACACACACACACACACACACACACACACACACACACACACACACACACACACACACACACACACACACACACACACACACACACACACACACACACACACACAGAGAGAGAGAATAAAGGGGTAAACTTAAAGGATGTGGTAGCATCATAAGATCTGCTCAGCGCGGTAGCAATACGGAGTAGGCAGAAGTTGGTAAATGAAATGCCACATTGATCAGACAGCGCTGCCAGCTCCACTGACATCAAAAGGGAAGTTGTTGCCCCCACTCCTCATATAAAGTGTCACGAAACGAACTTTCAAGGGGCTTATTAGATCTTTTAACAAGGTACAGTACCAGTCAAAAGTTTGGACACACCTACTCATTCAATGATTTTTCTTTATTTTACTATTTTCTACATTGTAGAATAATAGTGAAGACATCAAAACTGTGAAATAACACATATGGAATCATGTAGTAACCAAAAAAGTGTTACACAAATCAAAATATATTTTATATTTGAGATTCTTCAAAGTAGCCACCCGTTGCCTTGATGACAGCTTTTCACACTCTTGACATTCTCTCAACCAGCTTTATGAGGAATGCATTTTACAGGTGTGCCTTGTAAAAATGTGCCGAGGTTCCCTCTAATGGCACATATGACATGCAAGGTGGGCCTTCAAAACACTTTCATCTTCCAACAATGTAAGCCCTTTTCCTGAAGACAAGATACGGATAAAGTACTATCTTGTGACTTCGTTCCAACCATCGCTACTCCCCTTTGGTGCTGTGATGGCTTAATTCCAGCTTGTCACACATGAGTGAGGTTAGAGGAGAGCTGAGTAGCCCTCACACACACACTGGCTGTGGTGAGAGGTGAGGGTGGCTAATAGACAGCGCTCATCCATCATGGTGCTCCACAGAGCTGTCAGGGGCCTGGGGAGAAGAGCTGCCACTCAGGGTGTGACTTACAGTCATATACGTTTTTACTTATGGGTGGTCTCGGAAATCGAACCCACTACCTTGGTGTTACAAGTGCCATGCTCTACCAACTGCCCTGCAAAGTACCATTGTTATTAACGTTATCAAGCCGCCCTCTGCCATAGTGGTGCCCAAAAGTTGTGATAAACCCAGTCTTTTTTAACAGCGGCTAATGACTATTTCACTGAAATTGCACTATAGCAGCTTGGAAATACAATGACGTAGGCAAATATTTAGTAGGAAAAAAGTTTGCTATCATTATCATGTCGTAAAATGTACTTTAGACAGATGGCAATGTTGTCATTAGCTAGTAAAACGTGTATATAAAATCAAATCAAATGGTCTCGACTCAATCTATGCTAGCTAGCTAACATTATACTGCATCTAAAGTCATTCTGGCAACATCAAAATGATGACAAAAGGTTTTCCAGAAATGATTTGCCTCTTTTAGAAATTTAATTGTATTTCCAAGCCACTCTAATGCACTTATAATTATATATCTTCTTATAATTATATATCTTCTTATAATTATATATCTGCATCACTATAATCCTCAGGTGGGCATCAGTCATTAAATGGATGTTCCAAACAATATTGTGAAAAAATGTGCAATAGGAACTTTGTGTTCCATGAAGTGCTAGCGTGGACTTTAGGGGCTCTATTTTCGGCTGACTTTAAGCCATTGAAATTGTCAAACACACTCTCATTTTGACCTGTTAAAGCATAGCGCCAGATTGGTCATTTACCTGTTTTATATGAGCTTGCTTGCGTGGGAGGAGTGGCAATATCTGGGGACATTTAAGACCAACCAAAAGCTGGTTGTAGCTGTAACGAGGTTGGTTATGACATGGATTTTGACAAGGGAAGCACAGCCTATCCAGCCATGTCACACAGTGCCCATATACGAATGGAAGCTTGTGCTTTTTGTGCCCGTAAACCTCATATTTAGAAACAAAAAGTTTTTTCCCATTTCGTTTCATGTCATTAAAAAACAAGCATAGCCTCCCTTCTTCTCAGTGAAGGCGTTTTTTTTGTCCCGACCAATGCATTCGCCAAGTAGTCAGGATCGATAAAGGGTTTGGCTTGTGACCCAGCTGGCAATGAGGAATCGGCCCAGAAGCGGCCTTCTTCCAGGGGGCTGGAACTGATTGAATCGGCACGGAATCGGCTGTCGGACCAGGCCCAGAATCAAAATCAATGACTGCCCAGAATCGGCCCAAGAACATCAGGCTGTTTCTGTCTACCAGAATTCAGCCAACTTTGCCGGCATCTTACCAGAATCCCCCCAGAAGCGGCCCGATGCAAATTTAAATAGATGTATACACAATTACCCCATTTTAGTAATTTTAAATATTACTATTATACATTTTATACATACAAAACATTTTGTGTCAGGAAACGCTTGGTGACCGTGTCAGCGTGCATGCGCCTGGCCCGCCACAGGAGTCTCTACAGTGCAATGGGACAAGGACATCCCGGCCGGCCAAACCCTGCCCTAACTCAGACGACGCTGGTCCAATTGTGCATCGCCTCACGGGTTTCCCGGTCGCAGCCAGCACGGGTCTCGAAACAGCATCATTAGCAACACAGTTTGCACTGCGATGCAGTGTCTTAGACCGCTGCGCCTCTCGGTAGGCTCCATCAACAAAGTATCAAAATACTAAAATACTGCACAGGACACAGCACACAAATGTTCATTTAATGTTAATTGTATTTTTTGATCACAGAAACAATGAGAAAATCTGGAAAAATACTAAAAGATGAATTATATAAAGCAACCCGTGTAATCATCTGCCAGAGAGTAGCTTCAATAGCCCGAGTCCCAAGAAATACATTTGGGCCAGATAACTCACACCGGAATCGTCCCGAGCTCAACCCTAGCCATAAGTAATACTGCTGAAGGCGGCCCAGACTCGGGCCACATCACATCAGCCAAATCTGACTCTCACCCGGAATCGGCCCAGATCCACTGTGCTAGCTGGGGAGACTGCTTTGTAATGAATCTTAATCACCAAAGCTTTATTAAAAGATTAAGTTTGGCAGCGGCAAAACAGTGAGTGGACATCCCCTTTTTATCTATGTAGGCTATTACATTTTCTTCCCCATCTCCTGGTCTTATTTTGGATGTGCGTAAAAACCCCTCCATGTCGGCTACATGTCCATATGCCCATCATGGAACAAGAGATGAGATTATCCGGTGACACTCATATTTAAAAACATTGAAGTTATTTTCCTGTAACAATTGCTTGTTTTCCATTTAGTTTTATTAAAAACCAAGCCCTCAGTAGGCTAGCCTTACCGTACTTTAACGAAAGCTGCTTTCACAATAATGCGTTGGATGTATTTGTTATCCTGGCCATGCATTAGAAGTAGCCTATCCATAAAAGGTGTCTAAATGGTCTACTCGTTGTGCTTTTGCATTATTCACAGTTCAGATAAGCCTACCTGCAGTGCTCGGCTTGTATCCATTCCAATTTCCAAACATGCGCTCCTCCAAATGTTTTTAAATGATTCAGTCCTATAATGCAGTATCAACGGTAGGCCTAGGCTATGTCTTGCTTATTGAGAATGTGCCTCACACGTACTATACATTTTACAGGAGCCTAGTAGTTTTTATTTGAGGAGAAGTGCAATGACTTGTTAAAGCCAAATACAACAATAGTGACTGTGAACACCAGACATTTTATTGAACACTTATTTAACTAGGCAAGTCTTATTTTACAGCCGGCCTACATATTGAACACTTATTTAACTAGGCAAGTCTTATTTTACAGCCGGCCTACATATTGAACACTTATTTAACTAGGCAAGTCTTATTTTACAGCCGGCCTACATATTGAACACTTATTTAACTAGGCAAGTCTTATTTTACAGCCGGCCTACATATTGAACACTTATTTAACTAGGCAAGTCTTATTTTACAGCCGGCCTACATATTGAACACTTATTTAACTAGGCAAGTCTTATTTTACAGCCGGCCTACATATTGAACACTTATTTAACTAGGCAAGTCTTATTTTACAGCCGGCCTACATATTGAACACTTATTTAACTAGGCAAGTCTTATTTTACAGCCAGCCTACATATTGAACACTTATTTAACTAGGCAACTCTTATTTTACAGCCGGCCTACATATTGAACACTTATTTAACTAGGCAAGTCTTATTTTACAGCCAGCCTACATATTGAACACTTATTTAACTAGGCAAGTCTTATTTTACAGCCAGCCTACATATTGAACACTTATTTAACTAGGCAACTCTTATTTTACAGCCAGCCTACATATTGAACACTTATTTAACTAGGCAAGTCTTATTTTACAGCCAGCCTACATATTGAACACTTATTTAACTAGGCAACTCTTATTTTACAGCCAGCCTACATATTGAACACTTATTTAACTAGGCAAGTCTTATTTTACAGCCAGCCTACATATTGAACACTTATTTAACTAGGCAACTCTTATTTTACAGCCAGCCTACATATTGAACACTTATTTAACTAGGCAACTCTTATTTTACAGCCGGCCTTCATATTGAACACTTATTTAACTAGGCAAGTCTTATTTTACAGCCAGCCTACATATTGAACACTTATTTAACTAGGCAAGTCTTATTTTACAGCCGGCCTACATATTGAACACTTATTTAACTAGGCAAGTCTTATTTTACAGCCAGCCTACATATTGCACAAACACTGGATGTTTGTTTTTTTACTGTTGCGGTCAGTTGTTACTGTAGCATATGCAATATAATAAACTGTCTAATCAATTCACAATGGACTCGGACAAGAGTAGTCCTTGCCCCCAGACGAGTAGATGACAACGCAAAGACCATCAATAACCTACAGAACTTGAGACAAACACATACAATATTAAGCAATGGAACACCTTGATTGACCAGTTAGTGGCCAAGCCCAAGTCACACCTATGACAGGCCTTTCGGGCCACCAGCAGGTATTGCGCTCATAATAACGGCTGTGAAAACACATTCCCAGTCCTACAGCGCTACCGCCAGCACTTAGATTTACTATTGCGTTAGGTTTGTTAAAATAGAGCACTAGAGCTTCTATTCTGCTATTGTATTTCTATACCTGTTGGAACAATATGCATTATCAACATGCTTGCTCCAGCTTTTTAATGTATTTTATTAAAGGAGTAATGGTATTGATGTGAAACCTGCAAAACCAGTCTATGAGGAGAAGTTGAGTAGAAGTTGTTTTGGTAAGCAAGTCTGGTGAATGAAAACAAATGGAACTAGTTCCGGTACAAGAAAACCTTTTTCTGTAATTGGTCTGCCCTGTCTCCTCACCTCTCTGTCTGGCCTGTATGAAGAGACAGGCCCGGGGTCTAGATACATGGGGCCGCGTCCACTCCATGTCTCTCTCTAAACATCCCTATTTCTCGATTTTTCTCTCCTCATCCCTCCTCATCTTTCCTCATTTCTCTCCCATCTCTCCCTATCCCCTCCCCCCACTCCTCGCCATGCCTCCCAATCCCTCTCTCCCATCCCTTTCTCCTCATCATTCTCCCTCCCTCCCTATCATCCAAACCTCTCCTCATTCTTCCCCATCTCTCCCCTTCTCCATCTGCCACATATCCTCTACCGTTGTGGCTCTAATGGCGTATCCTTACTTACGGATCTCACATCCTCTTATGTCCGCAGACATACTTCAACGATAATATCCTCACCCTGATCCGGACGCTGGTGACTGGGGGAGCCACCCCGGAGCTAGAGGCTCTATTGGCCGAAGAGAACGCCCTGCGAGGGGGCTACAGCACGCCACAGACACTGGCCAACCGAGACAGGTGTCGTGTAGCCCAGCTAGCCCTCTATGACGGGCCCTTTGCCGACTTGGGGGTAAGTGGATGTTTAAACCGAGCGGACACATTTTTGCACTCCCCAGCAGCACCCAATCCTGTCTGCTCGCCTCCTAGCGGCACTTAATACAAAGTGAAGAACAGAGAACACGCAAGAGGGGCTCTGTTAAGGAGGAGGAAGGGAGGGTTCTGGTGTGTGTTATGGAAAGGAATAATGCAGCTGTCTGAGAATATCCCATGAGTTATTTTACTTTTTCATTTATCAGTGTATTGTTTATATATCTTGGGTTAAATGTTTTACAGTTGTTGTCAATAGTGCTTCAGATTCTGAAGGGGCCATATTCTGAAGGGCCATGCATGTCACATAGTGAAAGGATGTTGTTCTGTGTCAGTTCCTGCATGATTTAAATGTCCTTTACACTGTATATTGTTATTTCCACAAAAACACTCAGCAGAACTTATCAAGGGCACTGCAGTTTGACATTTGTAAAGACTTGAATTATTTTGTCACTTAGATAAATGATTACACTTTATTAGAAAACACACACTGATGTTTTTTTGTCATTTGTTGTTTTCCAGGATGGCGGTTGCTATGGAGATTTGTTTTGTAAAGCGTTGAAGACGTACAACATGTTGTGCTTCGGAATATACAGATTGAGAGATGCTCACCTCGCCACGCCTAGCCAGTGTACCAAACGGTGAGACTGTCGCTGTGTATCTTTAACATCCATCTCTCTCACCTCTCAAGGCAGTTAGTGTCACAACATTAGTTGTTTTAAAATCAGCAATTGTATGATTGTCAGTGGTGGAAAAAAAATACTTAATTGTCCTACTTGAGTAAAAGTTAAGATACATTAATAGAAATTGACTCAAGTAAAAGTCACCCAGTAAAATACTACTTGAGTAAAAGTTTAACAATTTGGTTTTAAATATACTTAAGTAACAAAAGTAAATGGAATTGCTAAAATGTACTTAAGTATCAAAAGTAAAAGTATAAACCATTTCAAATTCTTTATATTAAGCAAACCATGCAGTACAATTTCCTTTTCTTTTTTATTGACAGATAGCCAGGGCCACACTCTAACGTTCAGACATCATTTAAAAACAAAGCATTTGTGGTTTAGTGAGTCAGCCAGATCAGAGGCAGTAGGGATGAGGCAGTAGGGAAGTTCTCTTGATAAGTGTGTTAATTGGACCATTTTCCTGTCAAAATGTAGAGTACTTTTGGGTGTAAAAAATGTATGGAGTAAAAATTACATAATTTTCTTTAGGAATGTAGTGAAGTAAAAGTTGGCAAATATAAATAGGAAAGTAAAGTACTTAAGTATTTGTAGCCCCAACACTCCATCTACTTTGTGCATGACACAACTCATTTTTCCAACAATTGTTTGTATCACAATTCCAGTGGGTCAGAAGTTTACATACACTAAGTTGACTGTGCCTTTAAACAGCTTGGAAAATTCCAGATAATGATGTCATGGCTTTAGAAGCTTTTGATAGGCTAATTGACATCATTTGAGTCAATTGGAGGTGTACCTGTGGATGTATTTCAAGGCCTACCTTCAAACTCAGTGCCTCTTTGCATCATGGGAAAATCAAAAGAAATCAGCCAAGACCTCAGACAAAAAATTGTAGACCTCCACAAGTCTGGTTCATCTTTGGGAGCAATTTCCAAACGCCTGGAGGTACCACGTTCATCTGTACAAACAATAGTACACAAGTATAAACACCATGGTGCGACACAGCTGTCATACCGCTCAGGAAGGAGACGTGTTCTGTCAATCAATCCCAGAACAACAGCAAAGGACCTTGTGAAGCTGCTGGAGAAAACCGGTACAAAAGTGTCTATATCCACAGTAAAACTCAGCAAGGAAGAAGCCACTACTCCAAAACCGCCATAAAAAAGCCAGACTATGGTTGCGACTGCACATAGGGACAGAGATTGTAGTTTTTGGAGAAATGAAACAAAAATGTAACTGTTTTGGAGGAAAAAGAGGGAGGCTTGCAAGCCGAAGAACACCATCCCAGCCATGAAGTACGGGGGTGGCAGCATCATGCTCTGGGGGTGCTTTGCTGCAGGGGGGACTGATGCACTTCACAAAATAGATGGCATCATGACGAGGAAAATGATGTGGATATATTGAAGCAACATCTCAAGACATCAGTCAGGAAGTTAAAGCTTGGTCGCAAATGTGTCTTCCAAATGGACAATGACCCCAAGCATACTTCCAAAGTTGTGGCAAAATGGCTTAAAGACAACAAAGTCAAGATATTGGAGTGGCCATCACAAAGCCCTGACCTCAATCCCATAGAACATTTGTGGGGAGAACCTAAAAAGTGTGTGCGAGCAAGGAGGCCTACAAACCTGACTCAGTTACACCAGCTCTGTCAGGAGGAATGGGCCAAAATTCACCCAACGTCTTGTGGGAAGCTTGTTTGACCCAAGTTAAACTATTTAAAGGCAATGCTACCAAATACACATGATTTAAGAAGTGTCTGTCTCATGACATTGTAATAAATTAGGTCACCCTGTAGGCTCCAGAACAGGCCACAGAGGCTATAGACTCTACCGTATAGGCTACATGATTTGTGTTGGGGAAGCGCCACAGTGCTGCGTCTCAGAACCATGGAGAGGTGGGCTGGGCATGGACAAGATAGATATTTTGAGCCCCTGTCGTTGTCAAAGTGGGCACTGCTTATCATGGGACGGCATCAAATCCAAATCAAACTTTATTTGTCACATCCACCGAATACAACAAGTGTAGACCTTACCACACAATGCTTACTTACAAGCTCTTAACAAACAGTGCAGTTCAAGAAGAGTTAAGAAAATATTTACCAACTAAAGTAAAAAATAAATAATCAGTGAGTAGCAGCAGTGTACAAAACAAATGGGGAGGGAGGGGGGTCAATGTAAATAGTCCTGTGGCCGTTTTATTAATTGGATTAGTTGGAGGTGCGTCTTGGTCAGTTTAGCCCGCAAAATGCCGCCATCTTCAATCTGCAACTCTAGGTCGGCTGCCTAATCATGCTAAATGGGCGGGCTGGCCCTGCCTTCAGGGCAGAGAAGCATTTTGATTTGAAGTAAATTGTCTGTTTTTTCAAATCTTGTAACTGATTAGTTTTCAATCCCACCCTGTTAACTTTCTATTTTGCAAATAGACACTGACTATACAGTATTGTTTGGTTCTCTCTTCCACTAACTCCTGTCCTGTATACAGGTATGTGATCACCAACCCTCCGTATGAGTTTGAGCTGGTCCCCACAGACCTGATCTTCTGCCTGATGCAGTTTGACCACAACGCGGGTCAGTCCCGGGCCAGCCTCTCCCACAGCTCTCACTCCTCCCATTCCTCCAGCAAAAAGAGCTCGTCCGTCCACTCCATCCCCACCACCAACCGGCAGAACCGCAGCAGCAAGGCCCGGGAGGCCGGCCACAAACAGAAGTAGGTGGATGAGATGTTTGTTATGTGTGTGTATGTCAGTCTGTGTTTGCTCGGGCATGAGTAGTATGTGGTGCCGATCGAAGTTTGGTGTGGGTGTTGTGTCGATGTAGGGTTGTGGCCAGCGTGTGTTTGAGCGCGTGGGTGAGACACTGTTTGGGTCAATTATCCATATCTGTGTGTTTGTTGGGGTTTGTGTTTTGTTTGTGAGATTTTGTGCTCAATGTCCACATCATGTTTGTTGCAATTTTTGCTCTATAACCATCAGCATGTGGTCCTTGCTCTCAGCCTGCCTCCATAGCTACCATTCATGGAAACGTTGATGTGCATTATTTTCACAAATAATATTTGTAGAGCAAAAGAAAACGCTTGTTATTTCCCGCTGACCTCATTGAACCTGTATTTGAGCATTCATTTAAGAACTCAAGATACCACTGAAAGAAGATCAGGAACCTTGACATAGAAAGACCTCTCATATGTTGTCTTGCTTACAAAGCCGTTGACCGGTATGCCAGCTATTTTTGCTAGATCGGTTAGTTTCTATACGACACAATCATTTGACTCGTATTGGCATAGCCTTCTTGTATGTTGGTATTTGTACAAACAGTATGGTATGGTTATGGATTTAACGCAACACCATTTAAATAGACAAAACTTTACAGGTTGTCTATGAATGAGAAACATCATTCGACCATCTGTGTGGACATCTGTCTGGTTATTGTGTCTGTTCTGTCATCGCATGTCCATGTTCCTAGTTCTCAATCTCAAATGCTTATTTTTAGTTCTGTTTTTAATTTTGATATATTTTCCATAGTATGGAATAAGACAATATATACATTAAGTTATATTGAGCGATAAGTCTTTATTTTAAAGGTACTCAGAGAATTTGATTATGATGGTGATATATCATGCTGCCAACACCACTCCCTGAACCGTGTTAGATGTTTTAGGTTCATTCTTAAGATTAAATACAACAGATCAATTGTAATTTCTTAGTGTCCTTTTAAATGTTCCTTAGCATTTACCTTAATTTCCTCTTCAACATTGCATGTTAGGTAAGTGAATTGTAGTTGTTCAGTATCTAGAAACGTAGAAAGGGATAAGGGAACATCTGACAATTAGGGTCGGGGTCAATTCAGTAAGTAAACTGAAATAACATAAAACATACAAAAGTGTAAAAAAAATATATATTTTGGCTATGGGGCCTCGTATTAGAAAATAGGATTTTGGTTTGATAAATTGCAGACAGTGTCAGTGCTTACATAGAGTACAGCAAGAGATCCAGTCATATCAGTGATTGTGTTTTAGACGTGTTATTTGCCTTGTAGATTGTAATACCATACTTAATTAGATTACCTACTTCTCTTTCTGAAGTGCAACAAGGATGAATAGAATGAGCCAAGGTATGCAAGTTAACGATTCTGCATGTCCTACTATTACTATAGCAACCTTAACGTGGGGTTCTAATCATAACTTTGTCCCTGTGGAGATTGTTATGACAAGGGGAGGTTTTGTAGTGTTTTTGTTATTTTCCTGTAAGGATAAGTCATCACGCCTCAGTTTAAGTTTTGCTTTCAAACAACGGAAAGCAAAATGGCTGCTGCTGCCTCTGCCCTCTCCCTGTCATGCCCAGGACCATCTCTGCACTGCATGAGGTCCAACCTTTCTCCTTTACTTATCTTTCTGTTTTACCTCCTTGACACCTTAATTCACCTGATGATGATTTTCCTTAGTTTTCTCTAGACAGAGCCTCTATTTTGTATCATTTCCTTATTATTTATCATGTTTTTTAGTTTGCTTTATTTCAGCTTGAGACAAATTGCATTGTGTGAAAGGTCTGTGTGTTTGCACATATTCTTTCCTATTGAATGCGATCAGATGACTGATGTTGTCCAAGTGTTGGAAATACGTTGTAATCCAGATTCAGTATTACTCTATCAACTAGAGCCACAGAGACAAGGTGTTTCCTATCACGGACGATGTAACACACTTAACACAAACTGTCGACGCTATCTAAAGATCATAGCCCGGGTATCGATATGCGTAGGCTCGAAATCTCAAACTGACACCTTCCCGAAACGGGAAGGCATGACAAATATGAAGTCTAAATTGCAGAGGTATATGAGGCATTAAGTTGTGCACTCATAACCCTGTGGTGGTTTTAGACGACAGACATCTTACTTCACCTTAGTTTAAAACATCAAATGCTTGTTCTGTAACACACTAGCCGGAGTACTAAGCTGAATGCCCACACACGCTCACATTCACACAGACACACATGCACACACTCACCAAAGTTGAAATGACTTTATCTGGAAGGAAATTAAGTAACTGATCTGAAACCTATGGTCCCTCATGGCGTTTTGGATTGGATGGTCATACATGCTATAAAAGACTGCTACTTAAACTGAGACAGTAATATATCACATGACACCATGTAGATTATTGAACACTAACATTTGGTTTCTGCCCCATCCCTCCGCAGAAAGGAAATGGTTTACAGATGAACCAGAAAATGCCTACCCACGGAACATTCAGATCAAGCCCATGAGCACTCACATGGCCAACCAAATCAACCAATACAAATCCACTAGCAGTCTGATTCCACCAATCAGAGAAGTTGAAGATGAATGCTGAAAACCAGGCCCACTTGATGACCCGTGAGAAGTCTGGATGCTCTTTCGAAAGGAGAGAAAGGGAGATGACAAACGGGGATGATGATGTTGATTCATTGGTCCTCACTCATTCTACAGATCAAGGGTTTGACATAAACACCACAACTTGAAGGGACCTCCTATGTGTATACCTTTAATGTTACTTCCATGCTCTACAATGGACAATGTTTTATTTATCAATCTTCCATAGAGATGTACATAATGACAATCAAATAAGGATTGTTCATCCCCCTAGCACTTTTTAAAATTATTTTAAGAGTTGAAAAAGAGAAGAAAAAGTACTTCCTGTCATTATTTGCAATAGTTCACATCTTTGTGTGACCACACTCCATGGCTACTGTAGCTGAGGTTACTACTGGTTGTTGGAGGATGAGGGCCGCGGCAGTTTTCTCATCACAATATCATAACATCTCCAAAAGCTCCAGAAAACCGGCTGGGGTTCACCGCTCACCACTCATACTCCCTATCTGCTTCTGTTCTATTTGCACAAAAACTGACCACCTTCTTTTGCAACATGACGACTTGAAACATTGATATCGTCCCAAAACAACTACCATCACAGAAAGTGTCAGCTTTTTGATTTGTTGATACACTGAATGAAAGAAAAGCTGCTTGTCATTTGGAGAGATGTACTGTGGTAATGTGGAAAGATCCATTACGTCACTGCTTAGGGTATGCTACTGTATGTCATCACACTGTTGAGTAATCAATTAATGCATTCCAGTCCTGTAGAATGGGATCATATTGAAAATCAGGTGTCTTGAGACTCAGAGTACAGTAAGAGACAGTTCTTGGATAAGCTGGCTGACAGAGTATATAGCTACGCTGTACTCACATCTGTTCTGGTGATATCACAATGAATATGGATGATAATGATGTCTATGACAGCGTTTCAAGCTCCTATCATCGCATGGTATGTCCCTGATCCCTTCTATAACAATAGAGCGCAGATGAGCACCTTAAACTGAAAACATAAAAGGGATGAAAGAACAATCTTGTCCTATCCCTTATGTGCAAACATGAAAGGGGTGAATGGACAACCTTGTCTCGTCCCTGGCGAAAACATGAATGGGGTGAAAAGACAGCCTTCTCTTGTTCCTTGTGTGGACATACGATGCATATGGTATGTACATGCAATGTGTGTACTGTACATGGCAGCGACGTGTCCCCTCAGTAAGAACATTGGTGGTACATCTGAGTTAAATGCACAAATTGGTATCATCATCATCTCTCCATCAGTGTGTCTGTGATGGTGGTTCAGCCTCTGGGGGAGCGTCATGTGGGATCAAGGCTACAATCATCCAAGACAAATAGGAACTAGATCTGTCTGGGGGTTGCAGATCAACTAATGAACTAAATAAACAAGTTTCTATACTTAGTCACATCACCGGTAATACACCAACTATGATTGAGCTGAACATTTTTGTTATAAACATTAGCTGTGTGCCCTAAAACTTTAGGGAAAGCTTTTAAGTCCAAACCTTTGCCATGATATCTTTGGCGAAAATTGGGATTTAAGAATGAAAAAATAAGCATCTAATTTGAATGTTTTTTGTTTGTTGAGACATTTGGAGAAGCAATGCCACATATTGCGTAAAATGGGCATCAATGGGTCCTCCTTTGACCAGAACCACTGCCTGGCACAGGGTTGGTAACAGAGGCAGTAAAGAGCTTGGATGTTCTCCGTTGCCAATCCTGATGCTATCATATCACCTCTAAACTCTATGTAGGTAAACGTTAGGGAAAAGCTCAATCATAGTTTGGTTTAAAACGATGCTGCTGATGACTATGAAGAAAGATGGAGAATGCTGCCTGTGTTCTTCATGTTATCCTGGTCATGGCTCAAGTGTGTGTTCAAAATGGACAGATTTTGTTTTGATCCAAAAGCAACCCAGACAGACCTGCAGCCTTGGAAATGAGAGGGTATGGAGTCACAGATGATACAACTAAAAACTAAACCTGGCTACAAACATGATTATGTTATATCCATATGAGCTCATTTTCTACTTATTATTACACATGACCTAGTGAATAATGCTTTATGAAAGTAATCCATTATTTATATTACCAGGCCTTTAATTGCATATAAGATTTTTATTCCCAAATGAATTGCTTTATTTAACATAATCCTACCAAAATGATGAATATAAATTCTGAAATACTTATAATTAGACATGCATCATTGAAGAACAGTATAAATCCTCTCTCCTCTTTGCAACAAAGACCATCCCTGAAAGTATAGTCATTATTAAAAGTCAATATTGTATAGGAGATTACCTAAATTTAAGCTTTTGTCTTTAACTGTTGAGTGCTCCTTAAAACATAGATGGGCTTAGTTGAAGGATCTCTGTAGCTGTATTGATAAACCTTATCGCTGTGTATAAGACTGCTCATTTTCATCGACAAGTGAATACGAATACAGATGTGTGAGTCAAATGGAAATGGGGTAAAACAATCGCAAAAAAACTTGAGTATCAATGGGTGTAAGTAATACCCATACAGAGCCAATCGGAAAGGTGCATGAAGCTGGATCTGAGGCGTTCAGCCATTTGTTCTCTTCTGAGGGGAAACTGTGTGACCTTCACTATCAATGATTGACCTAAATTAGGTCTCTTTCTAAGGAGGGATACACTGTAGTATTTATGTGCGTGTATACTGTATACTGTCATTCTCCATGGACATGTTTCAAACTATGTGACAGAGAGAGATTGTTAGACCATCACCAGGTTGTTTGCAGTGAACAGATAGCCATGATAATATAGACAACAGATCATGTATTTCTAAAGACCCAAAAAAAAAAAAAATGTCTATCTAAATATGTTGTGTAAATTCCTCCCATTATATAGATCACATGACTTTCTGAAGCAAAATGACCTGAGCTTTCTGTCTGTCTATTGGGTGTGTTGCAACTCTACTGTGGGCTCATTGACATTGTCCTGAGGTGAACTTTTGAATTGTGATTACATTGTCGTCACACTTTGTAGCAAGTAGAATTATTTTCAGAAAATATGTGAGTAAAAATCTATGTATAATTGGGTTGTTAATAATATACTTGCTAGCGTGAAAAATAAGAAATTGATATTTGATACTGACAATTACTTAATTCATTATACATAGTATTGACAAAGGACAAAATTATTATTTTGCCATATATGAAAAAAAAGAAAAACTAGACTTTTGAAATTAAAGATCCTTTTCCACATTGCAACAACAAATTTGGAAAGAGCCGGTGTAATTTGACCTGGTAATATCAACCATCACAGAGATACAGACATAGGATAGCACCAATTCAGCAAGGCATATCACAATAAAGAGAGGACATACTTAATTTTACTGTTCTTGTTAAAAATGTTTTTTTTCTTATCAGGTTTACATTCCATTTTGTCAGCTCTAGTCAATTATGTTACCATAGTAATATCCATGGATTGTTTGAAACTGTCACTACTGCTTATTGATTGTTTACAGAGTTTTCTTTTTTGTATTCAGAAGTACTTAAATACCACTTTACTCAGAAAACAAATGGTACAAATCACAACCCAAAGCAGACACATACTTACAGAATAGTCCATTTCATTGTATCTAAATGTTTGTTTGTTTTTTCAATACGTGTACCCACAATTTGTGTGACTGGTTTGACTCAAACTGGAAAAAAATCATAACACTGGACTGAAACCTGTTCTTACATTCTAAGGTTTTTAAGCTTTATCTCTTTCCAGCGCAAATACTCCACAAATCTAAGGTACTGCTCTATACCATATCATACGTTTGTATTAGATGTTGAAGTCTTTGCAATGTACGCCTCTAAAGTTTTAGAGTGTTTTGAAGTGCCATGAAAAGTGTTGTTGAACAAGCATCGTCCAGTCATTCACAGGCTCACTCACTTATTCAGAATGAGTAAGGGTTGAGTTAGTTCCTCTCAGAAAGGGAAGTAAATGTATTCGAGTATGGCATCTTATACTGGCATGGGGAACATCCAAGCCATCAATGCCTCCATGCCAGTAGAGTGCCAGGCAGTGCTGTAGGTCTAAAGGAGGGCCTGTTTGAAGACCCACTATAGCAACAAGTGGCATTGAAAAGGAGGGAAGGGTACATGGGGCAGGGACACTGCTCATCAACCTTCAACATATCATACATCTGTGTTGGTCGTACTGTCTGTAGCCTAAGGTACCTAACTTGTTGTTAGGAGACTGCAGAGAGATATGTTAAAACATGTTTGTTGTGTGGTAGAAGGTATGAATGACTGAAGGATGCACAGAGAGCACAGGCCAGGCTGTTTCATGTGCTTGAGAACACCTGTCGGTGTTTTAGTCAACTTAAGAGTCAGGACTATGAAACTTCACACATTGTTTCATATTTTTGTTAATCTATTTTCTTGCTGTAAAGGATGGATATAACTTATTTGCTGGAAAATGTACTAGATGTAATAAAATATAATATCATACTATGGGGGATTTAAGTCTTAACAACACATTGAAATTGCAGTTGGCAATTTTTAAGTTGATTTTGATGGAGGAAAAAAAAAAGCATATTTTTTTGTGGGGGGGCTGCCTATCAGTTCAGATGGAATTCAGGACATTGCTCTCACATGTCACATATCTGATTCTTTGGCACATGGTCATTGCAGGAATCGGGAGTTTGAAATAGCCTACTTAGTTTTGTCGAAGCGAAAATAGATATATGGAGAATTTGATGGTGCTGAGTTGATCTACCTGACTCTGTCAAATATAATCTGCTGATAAATATACTGTCTTGTACAAAAAGTTTGTACATAAATTGTACATGATTTCTTTTTGTATTTTCTCAAATTAAAATGGATGTATTTGTGTTCTAAAACTGGAACGTCTCCTCGCATTTCCTTCCAGCATTAGAAAATGTGTATATTCCATACAGTGATGCATGTTAGTCTTAAGCACTGTACAGCATTGGGAGAAAATAGACCATAGTCAATGACAATATACTAAAGTATCACAAGGTGTTAATATTCTGTTTAATAATACTTAATTTGACAAGGGGCAAATATACATATAACAATTAACATGAAACCTACACACAAAACAGCTTGTTGATTACAAGTTCTCTCCATCACAGCCTCGCCCTGGATGATGTCCTATAAGAGCAGACTATCCTAATGTTACACATTGAAATATAATTAGAACATATTAAACCTCTGTGATCCTACAGTTTCCTAGATGCTGTGTCATATACATTGACACACATAAAAAATGTATATATATTTACACTTAACGAAAATATAAACGCAACATGTGAAGTGTTGGTTCCATGTTTCATGAGCTAAAATGAAAGATCCCAGACATTTTCCACATGCACAAATTCTCTCAAATTTTGTGCACAAATTGGTTTACATACCTGTTAGTGAGCATTTGATTCTTTGTATTCTTTGTCAAGATAATCCATCCACCTCACAGGTGTGGCGCATCAAAAATCTGATTTAAACATAATGATTATTACATAGGTGCACCTTTGCAGTTTTGTCACACAACACAAGGCCACAGATGTCTCAAATTTTGAGGGAGTGTGCAATTGTTATGCTGACTGCAGGAATATCCACCAGAGCTGTTGCCAGAGAAGTCAATGTTTATTCCTCTACCATAAGCTGCCTCCAACGTTGTTTTAGAGAATTTGTCACTAGTATGTACAACCGGCCTCACAACCACAGACCCCATGTAACCATGCCAGCCCGGGACCTTTACATCTGGCTTCTTCACCTGCGACATCGTCGGGGACCAGCCACCCGGACAGCTGATGAAAAACTGAGGAGTATTTATGTCTGTAATAAAGCCCTTTTGTGGGGAAAAACTCATTCTGATTGGCTGGGCCTGGCTCCCCAGTGGGTGGGCATATGCCGGCTCCCCAGTGGGCATATGCCGTCCTAGGCCCACCCGTGGCTGCGCCCCTGCCCAGTCATGTGATATCCATAGATTAGGGACTAATTCATTATTATTTAAATTGACTTGATTTCCTTATATGAACTGTAACTCAGCAAAATCTTTGAAATTGGTGCATGTTGCATTTATATTTTTGTTCAGTATATTATATTTTATGATCCTATACAGGTACAACAAGACTAAGGGCTCTATTCAGTTTCTATCGCTGAAGCGTCGTTTCAGATTGAGTCAACATATGCAGTGTTTACCGTGAATGCAGTCTCTCTCCACCAATGCGGAAACATTGCCTTTAAATTTACTCGATACAGATTCAATAGAGCCTCTAAATGGTGGTGATGTCTATACATCGCCCCTGTCTTTGACCTTGGCTTTCCCGAGGGATAGAGGGAGAGGAGGGGAGGAAATGAAGATGATTGTCTATTAAATTTTCCTCCATGCGTATAGCCAGTGAGACGTCAATGACCCTGTGCTCCAAGGCAAGCCACCAATCCCCTGATCCCTGCATGCTGTAGCATCATACAGGCATTACTCTTGATGTACATTTAGTGACATGCTACTTTTACACCTTTTTTCTCCCCAATTTTGTGGTATCCAATTGGTAGTCACAGTCTTGTCGCTACAACTCCCGTATGGACTCGGGAGAGGCGAAGGTCAAGAGGCATGCGTCCTCCGAAACACAACTCAAACAAGCCGCACTGCTTCTTGACAATGCCCACTTAACCCGGAAGCCAGCCGCACCAATGTGTCAGAGGAAACACCGTACAGCTGGCGAACGTGTCAGTGTGCACTGCGCCCGGCCCACCACAGGAATCGCTAGTGCGCAATGGGACAAGGATATCCCGGCCGGCCAAACCCTCCCGTAATCCGGTCGACGTTGGGCCAATTGTGCACCGCCCCATGGGTCTCCTGGTCGCGGCCGGCTGCGACAGAGCCTGGACTCAAACCCAGAAACTCTAGTGGTACAGCTAGCACTGTGATGCAGTGCCTTAGACCACTGCGCCACTCGGGAGGCCCCAGGAGAGATGTTAAAGTAGAAAGCAATTCCGCTGTGTGTGCGTGCGTGCAGAGCTGGTCCTCCTCCTCGTCGCCTCTGAGTTGAAGTGTGTAATTTCACACTCCAACATCAAGCAGCTAAACAGAAGGAGAATATATGACCCGCATTGGCATTTGTCCTTATTTCTCTAAAATGTGCAAACACTATTACCCTTGGGTTATCTAAAGTGGTGCGGTGACGATTCAACGCCTGCCCGCCGCCTCTGCACTCCCTCAGCCTCGCCATCACAAGACGACAAGCTGCAGAAAGAAAAACAAGAGCGACAGAGAGAAAGGGAGATGTAGAACGAGAGAGGGGGTAGAGGGTGAGAAAAATAAAGAGACATATAAATCGAGATGGAGAGAGAGGGGGAGACTGACAAGGAAAGAGAGGAAGAAGGAAGAAGGAGAGAGAGAGATGGGTTGGAGATGGAGCAGATGTTGGTGGCTGTGTTGATTTGTAGCCTGATAAGGGTGGCACCCAGGCGGCTGGAATTGATGGCTTGTTAGAGAGGATGGGCTCCTCTGTGAGATGTTTTCAAAATGATTGATTTACAATAAAGTGGCTCCGGGTGTGTGCACGCAGGCAGAACTGATGCAGATCGATAGAGCTGAAATTGATTGATCAGCCATTTAGCTTGGCAGTGTGTTTACTGAACGAAACCAAGCAGGAACCCCCCTTTCCCTCTATCACCTCTCAATAAAAACAGAGAGAGGGAGAAACACTAGCCAACTACCTCTGGGCCTGCCTGAATATTCTGCTTACAACATAACACGAACCAGGCGATATCTGAATATGAACCATAAAAATGTAATCATACAGTAAGAGGTGCTGGTGTGAAACGTTTATGACCGCGTACTTTATTCCGCTATCAATGTGTCCCTCTGTGACTTGGAGATACAGGGATGGCAAAGCTGTCTCACCGTACCTGTTCCTTGCAAGGAACATAGGAATAATGCTGGCTCTGTCATTGTCTCTGCGTTAGGGTCTTTCTTTGTGAGGTAGATAACACGTTCTGATGTCATTTTGTACCGTGAAAAACACAGTCATTGATGTTCAGCAAAGCAACATATTTTCATCCCCCGCCACATCTGTGATCGTTGACTTTTCTTAGCATTTTTGGTAACCTTTTATTCTGTTAGGGGCTGATTCAGATATAGGAAATCAATGCCTTTTTTATGCTTTTTGATTTACACACTTCTCAGTAGTTGGTATTCAAACGTACCTTATCTGCGGATGTGGCTCCCTTGAGTGCACTGAGTAAATATGAGTCAACCTCAGAAAACACACCCGCTCTGTTAATTTATCTAAAGTCATCCCTTTAAATACTGTTTACTTGTATTTACAATTTGATTGGCACAAGACTGGAATGTAACCTATGGAAACCATGTTCAGAATATGGAAAGATAGAGATTAAAAAATGTTAGACAGATAAAACACAGATTTTACACCAATATTTCTGTAAGTTGCTCTGGATAAGAATGTCTACTAAATTACTGTAATGTACTAATGTAATGTAATTTATTCCTAAATCCTACTTCATGGAAAAATAGGGTTGGAGAGCCTTTATCCACGAACGAAAACAACAGTGCTTTAATTCACTCTGAAAGTTGCCACACATTATTCAATGGTATTGTTGGAAGTAGTGTACGATAGAATTCTAACAGGGATCATGGAACTGTGTGATGATAAGGGCCAATCTTATACCAAACAAACGGGTTGGTCTGCACTCCATAATGATTTAGTACGCCTACAATTTGTATTTGGTCTTCATTAAATAGGATCCACTATTACTTGTGACTCTCATCAACAACCACAAGGACGTGACAGTATTTACAAAGGAAACAAATAAAGGTAGGGTAAATCAAACAATGTAATGGAATGATACGAAATGTAGGTACCAACTGAAAGGCCCTAACACTAAATTGGCAGTTAAATATGTGGTTATTACTAACGGTCGCAACCGATAGTGGCTAATAATATGTAATATAATACAAAGAGTAGGTAACAGGAAAAGTCGGGCATATAATAAAAACATTCTAGAACGCACAAAGGCGCCACTTTCATTCTGCACGGCTTTGCCTTGTCAACCCATTTAGCTTAGATCTCCAAGTTTCAGCCCATAAAATTACAATTCTGCATATGGGCACAGCATTTCATACTTCACTGTGGGAAAAGGGCATACATACCTGTCCTGATGATATGCTTCTCAGTTTGCTACCATATGGCTGGTTAAAATGTTGTCTCCAGTGATCATAAGGTAAAATCTAAAACAATTGTCATTTAGCCCATACAATCCCATTATACAAATGGATTACATTTACCTAGCTTTTATCAATAGCTCTTTTCCATTTATACAGTAGAACAAAAATAAATTGGTCATGGATAGTAAACTATTTAACCAGGCAAGGCAGTTAAGAACAAATTCTTATTTTCAATGACGGCCTGGGAACAGTGGGTTAACTACCTGTTCAGGGCAGAAGGACAGATTTGTACCTTGTCAGCTCAGGGGTTTGAACTTGCAACCTTCCGGTTACTAGTCCAACGCTCTAACCACTAGGCTACCCTGCCGCCCCAAATGCTGAAAAAGCCTTTGTAAATGACTGCCTTGATTACACCCAGATGTATCTCATCCCATTATCAAAGAGCACCTCATGCCATATAACTTTAACCACTGGACCGCTTCTCTCCTGTGTCTCGTATAAATGAAAGTGTATGGAGAAAAGAAAGTAGATGTTTTTTCACTTGGAACCGACAGGTTCAAGCAGGTTCAAGCAACCTTATAGGGTTTCCTCGCGCATAAAGATGGCGGAATTAAGAGGAGAATAAAATCAGTCAGAATACGCATATCTGTAAACAGTCCTCTGCCACACCTCTTTCTGTGATTTGCACCCCACATGTGTTTCCCCGAGTTCAGAATGCGCGTAAAAGAAAGAGCTTAAAAAACGATTTAGGTTTAATTTACGTACCTCTTAGCTCAGTTCTGAATTCCCCATAGTGCCCTATGGATGGATGCATCTATTGCACTTAGTACTTTGAGTGTACCTAAATATGACAAGAATCATCATATATATTTTCTGTCAACCAGTCCTCTGGTTAACACTGGGCCTCCATAGTCTCACCGTGGCATGTACAGACAGTGGCCCCATCATGTTGCTTATTACCGATTTTACACAGCCAGTGACAGTCACCGCCAGAGAGAGGATGTCAGGCTGCCAATAATATTTACCGTCTGGTGTCAATGGATGGCATGGTCTATCCAGCAGACGCCTGGGGGCTTCTGTGATTGGTCTGACAGCACCCGATAGCATCATGAACCTCGAGCTCCTCGCAAATCAACCACACAGAAACGACGAGTGTCTTCTGGAGGATGCCTGAGTGCCTGTGGCTAGGAACCAGGAGATGAAGCACGATGCTAGCGCAAGCTAACACTGGATTTCTTTAGGCCCTAATACAAATAAAGCAAGGTGCTGTTGATCTAAATACAACAGCTGCTGCCAGATCATGCATCGCCCAAGAAAGCTGCACGGGGAGCCTGTTAGTTCCGCTTTGAACTCACATCAAGGATGAGAGCGATATCAAAAGGAGAACGAACGCCCTCAAAACAGCCATCTTATGAGGCTTGAAAAGCCATGCGTAGGTAGGCCCTAGTTTCTTTCTCTTTTTTAAATTTGATTTATCTTGGCTGCTGTCGTGAATAAACAGTGCTTTTGAGAAGTCATTATGGGCCATTTGGTAAATCAATAAAGTGTAAAAATCCTAAATTATTTTCCAGATGAACTGCTAGCAAGCTAAATGAAACGACAGTCAGTAGAAGTACAAAGGCTATAACTTTTCTATTGAGCCTCTTGTTTCTCCCAGTCGTGTTGGGTTCAGTCAATCCATGTTGTGATGGCTGTAATGATTGGATTTCCATGACAGTGATGTGAGGCATGTTGACACCAATTACTGCCTTTCTCTTTGACCTCGCTGTATATCAAGCTGGGGTGTTATACACACGACACAAACTCAGGCACGTGCAAACACACACACACACACACCTCTGATCACATCACATCAGCACCAGTGAACAACATACAAAAGAGAGACAGAGGAAGATGGAGAGAAAAGGAGAGGAAGACAGAAAAACAGATACGGAGACAGATATACAAAAACGATCTATTCCAGCTCAGCCATGTGTGATAGCGGTTTCCATGACGATGTGGCATGCCCAGTGCATCATCAGCACCATCGCAGATGAACAGTCAACCTTTACCAAAACAACAAGGTCATTACATAGCCTTGTCAAATCAATGCAGAGAATGTCCGTGCTGATTAAGCCATCCCCTCTTAGCTCTGACACTGTGTCAATAGCAACCAGGCAGGCAGGCAGAGAGATGGTGTGTGTGTGTGAGTGCAGCTTCATTTGAGCCTGTATTAAATTGGCAAGAGCAGCTAATCTTTACCTAGGGCCAATTAACAGAATTAAAGGAGAACAACAAAGGCACAGGGGAAGGGCTGTTTTCTCTTTCTTCCAATGCCATTTGTAATTAGTATTTTTTCCCCCTCTGAAAAAAAGTAGTTTTTTTTTCTTTGTAAAATTGTCACTCTGGCTGAGTGTTTGATCTAAGTACTGACAGTCAAATAACCAGTGAAAACTATTTAGAGGCCCTGGAGGGAACTAGAGGAGTCTCATAACTTGTCATTATTACCGTGCTTTGAAATCAAGTATAACTTTTCTATTGGGCCCTTTTGTTTCTCCCAGTCGGTGTTGAGGAGAATCCTGTAGCCAGAGGGACTTTTTAATACGTTTATCCAACTCAAAATAATATTAACCAATCAGTATATCCAACTCAAAATAATATTAACCAATCAGTATATCCAACTCAAAATAATATTAACCAATCAGTATATCCAACTCAAAATAATATTAACCAATCAGTATATCCAACTCAAAATAATATTAACCAATCAGTATATCCAACTCAAAAAAACGTTTCCCAAAATGTTTAACCAACACAAACCAACTCAAAATAATGCATTTATCTAAATAAAAATAATACGTTTACCAAGCTCAAATTAATCAACAGTTTACTCAACAACAACAACATAACTAACTCAAAATGAATCAATCAGTTTACCCAACTCATAATAACCTTTTATCCAATACAAAATAACACATCCTCGCTCAGTCGACATCCTGGCTCATCCTGGCTCAACCCTAACCCTAGCGTCAAACCTCACCCCCTTACCTCAGCCTTAACCTCGTCCCCAGGCTTGACTTGCTGGCGCATAGAGCCTGGTAAAAGTGTGGGACTGTTTGGGATTTAGGGGGTGTGGATTTACTGAGTGACATGATAATCAATTCAAAATTTTAGTGTTCCCTTTATTTTTTTGAGCAGTGTATTTATTTATATATTTATATATTTATATATATATATATATATATATATATATAAATAAATACACTGCTCAAAAAAATAAAGGGAACACTAAAATAACACATCCTAGATCTGAATGAATGAAATATTCTTATTAAATAGTTTTTTCTTTACATAGTTGAATGTGCTGACAACAAAATAACACAAAAATGATCAATGGAAATCAAATTTATCAACCCATGGAGGTCTGGATTGGAGTCACACTCAAAATTAAAGTGGAAAACCACACAACAGGCTGATCCAATGTTGATGTAATGTCCTTAAAACAAGTCAAAATGAGGCTCAGTAGTGTGTGTGGCCTCCACGTGCCTGTATGACCTCCCTACAACGCCTGGGCATGCTCCTGATGAGGTGGCGGATGGTGTCCTGAGGGATCCACTCGTTTTTCAACCACTCCACAAATGTCTTGTTAACAAACTATAGTTTTGGCAAGTCGGTTAGGACATCTACTTTGTGCATGACACAATTGTTTTCAGACAGATTATTTCACTTATAATTCACTGTATCACAATTCCAGTGGGTCAGAAGTTTACATACACTAAGTTGACTGCCTTTAAACAGCTTGGAAAATTCCAGAAAATTATGTCATGGCTTTAGAAGCTTCTGATAGGCTAATGGACATCATTTGAGTCAATTGGAGGTGTACCTGTGGATGTATTCCAAGGCCTACCTTCAAACTCAGTGCCTCTTTGCTTGACATCATGGGAAAATCAAAAGAAATCAGCCAAGACCTCGGAAAAAATTTAAGACCTCCACAAGTCTGGTTCATCCTTGGGAGCAATTTCCAAATGCCTGGAGGTACCACATTCATCTGTACAAACAATAGGACGTAGGTATAAACATCATGGGACCATGCAGCCGTCATACCTCTCAGGAAAGAGACGCGTTCTGTCTCTTAGAGATGAACGTACTTTGGTGTGAAAAGTGCAAATCAATCTCAGAACAACAGCAATGGACCTTGTGAAGATGCTGGAGGAAACCGGTACAAAGGTATCTATATCCACAGTAAAATGAGTCCTATAGCGACATAACCTGGAAGGTAGCTCAGCAAGGAAGAAGCCAATGCTCCAAAACTGCCATAAAAATGCCTGACTACGGTTTACATCTACACATGGGGACAAAGATCATACTTTTTGGAGAAATGTCCTCTGGTCTAATGAAACAAAAATAGAACTGTTTGGCCATAATGACCATTGTTATGTTTGGAGGAAAAAGGGGGAGGCTTTTGCACGCCGAAGAACACCATTCCGACCATGAAGCACAGGAGTGGCAGCATCATGTTGTGGGGGTACTTTGCTGCAGGAGGGACTGGTGCACTTCACAAAAGACATGGAATTATGAGAAAGGAAAATTACGTTGATATATTGACCCAACATCTCAAGACATCAGTCAGGAAGTTACAGCTTGGTCGCAAATGGGTCTTCCAAATGGACAATGACCCCAAGCATACTTCCAAAGTTGTGGCAAAATGGCTTAAGGACAACAAAGTCAAGGTATTGGAGTGGCCATCACAAAGCTCTGACTTCAATCCTGTAGAGAATTTGTGAACATAACTGAAAAAGCGTGTGCGAGCAAGGAGGCCTACAAACCTGACTCAGTTACACCAGCTCTGTCAGGAGGAATGGGCCAAAATTCACCCAACGTATTGTGGGAAGCTTGTGGAAGGTTACCCTAAATGTTTGACCCAAGTTAAACCATTTAAAGTACTAATTGAGTGTATGTAAACTTCTGACCCACTGGGAACTTCCAACTTCAACTGTAAATAGATATATATTTATTTATACCCCCTTTTCTCCCCAATTTTATGGTATTCAATTGGTAGTTATAGTCTTGTCCCATCGCTGCAACTTCAGTACGGACTCGGGAGAGGTGAAGGTTGAGAGCCGTGTCCCCCCGAAACACTACCCCACCAAGCTGCACTGCTTTTTGACACAATGCACGCTTAACCCGTTGGAGGAAACGTTATACACTTGGAGACCATGTCAGAGTGCATGCGCCCGGCCCGCCACAGGAGTCGGTAGAATGCGATGGGACAAGGACATCCTGGCCGGCCAAACCTTCCCCTAACCTGGACGACGCTGGGCCGATTGTGCGATGCCTCACGGGTCTCCCAGTCACGGCCGGCTTCGTCACAGCCTGGGATAGAACCAGGATCTGTAGAGACACAGCTAGCAGTGCCTTAGACCACTACGCCACTCGGGAGGCCCGCGTTTATATTTTTGTTCAATATATATAGCCTACACTTTCTCACTCTGAACTTCTAACGCGATTGGGGTGTATCCTGACAATGATTGCAGGAGCAGCTGCACACCGATTTGACGGCTCCAACACCGCCATAATATCCGCTATGCATGTGTCTGTTATTGCCAGTTAACGCTTGATTTAATTGAATCTAGGCCTTTGGGGTAGGTTATAAGGGTTGCGCTAGATGGTGATGAACTGAGGAAAAAAAAACAATTAAATTCAGCAGTTGTTTCGTCAGCTCTGAAACCAGCGACCTTTATAGAGAGAGAGCCGGCTGGTAGATGAGATTACCTCAGCCTTAACCCTAACCTACAGAATAATCCACCTACAACTCTTTCACTTCCTGAGTATAACTTTTCTTGATCATGTAATGGAGGAGGACTTGAGTGGGAACTGAATTGTCTCAAGTTTATCCTCTGCCTGCATGCTCTGTTCTCACAGCCTAATCAATATGTTTTGGAAGATGGTCGAGGTTAGGCTTATCAGCCCGCCTGTGAAACAGAATATGTAATACCCAAATGTTATGGTTCACGATTAAACTTTACCACGCAGACAAACAACCAATAAACATTTAGCTTAATGACATTCACACAAGCTGCTGTATATTCAGATCAATAATTAGTGTTATTAATATTTATTATAATAATTATTTGTAGAGAACATTTCCCATGCTCAATGCACATAAGGTAGAAAACACAAACAAAACTAAAAATGGCATCAATACATATAAAGGAGAAAAAAAACTATCACAATACATAAATCATTACCTACCAGAGCAGCAGATAGACTTTAAAGGTCCATTACCTACCAGAGCAGCAGATAGACTTTAAAGGTCCATTACCTACCAGAGCAGCAGATAGACTTTAAAGGTCCATTACCTACCAGAGCAGCAGATAGACTTTAAAGGTCCATTACCTACCAGAGCAGCAGATAGACTTTAAAGGTCCATTACCTACCAGAGCAGCAGATAGACTTTAAAGGTCCATTACCTACCAGAGCAGCAGATAGACTTTAAAGGTCCATTACCTACCAGAGCAGCAGATAGACTTTAAAGGTCCATTACCTACCAGAGCAGCAGATAGACTTTAAAGGTCCATTACGTACCAGAGCAGCAGATAGACTTTAAAGGTCCATTACCTACCAGAGCAGCAGATAGACTTTAAAGGTCCATTACCTACCAGAGCAGCAGATAGACTTTAAAGGTCCAATGCAGACATTTTTATCTCAATGTCAAATCATTTCTGGGTAACTAAGTACCTTACTGTATTTGTTTTCAATTAAAGTGATCAAAAATGAACAAAAATAGATCCTGTGCAAAGAGCAATTTCTCAATCGGGGCGGCAGGGTAGCCTAGTGGTTAGAGCGCTAGACTAGTAACCGGAATGTTGCAAGTTCAAACCCCCGAGCCGACAAGGTACAAATCTGTCGTTCTGCCCCTGAACAGGCAGTTAACCCACTGTTCCCAGGCCGTCATTGAAAATAAGAATTTGTTCTTAACTGACTTGCCTGGTTAAATAAAGGTAAAAAAAAATAAAAATAAAAATCAAGAATTTAGGTATGACTGTCTGGGAGTGGTCTGAGTGGGGAGGGGGAAACTGAAAACTAGCTATTGTTGGCAGAGAGGTTTGGAACTCCCTTTCTTATTGGTCTATTAACTATGTCACCAGGCAGGCCAAAACTCCATCCCACCAAAACAACCAGAACTTGTACTAGGCAGTCTTTTCAAACATCTCTTACACTAAAAGGGCACTATCATAATTGTCACAATCTCATAGTATTATTCCAACCTCAGTGTGGAAATATATATAAAACCAACATTTTTGACTGCACTGGGCCTTTAAGCAAATTAAGCGATCAAAAATTCAAAGCCAGCTTGAATATGTAGGCATTTAGTTGCGTTTTAAATTACGAAATTGAAGCTGCCTCCTTGATGTACAGGTACAGTGTTCTAGAATGGAGGGATCGTGTGAAAAGGCCCTGTCAGCCATGCTGTGCAGGGTTGTGGCTGGTGTGACCAGGCTGTTAGAGGCTGATGATCGTGGAGTATGGGTGTGTAGATTGGTAGGAAAATGTAATCCCTTTATAGATATAAGGCCCGAAAATGTGATAACAGTGCATAGGGTGTGTAGACTTTCACTAGCGACTGTACATCGATTTAATGCAGTTTTCCAAATCGTGTTTCAAACCACCCACAATTGTTTTAAACCACCCACAATTGTTTCAAACCCCCAAAATGATTTTCAACTGCGGAAAATACATTTTTAAACTCCGAAAATTGAGTTTAGAATCCCAGAAATATTTTTTGTAAATCCCCAAAATATATTGTTTCAAACCCCTGAAAAGAGAGTTTGAGGACCCTGTAAGTGCTAAAGTACCTGTGATTGTCCCAAAGACTGACAATTATTTCCAGCTCACACAAACCTCATGGTCAATCAATCTCTTTTTCTAAGCTGTATTAGTCTCTGGTATCTTGGTTTGAAGGAAAGAAAACACTACAAATAATAATATATTTATCTTGTGTGGCAAGCTTTATTGAAACAGAAAATGCAATTTGTACATAAAATGTGTGAGCCGTATGTGCGCCTCTGACTCTCTGCAAGAAGTAATTAATTATATCTAGCTGGGAAAATACAATTTCCCTTTGACATAATACCGTCTGGAGAGGATACGTAATGTCTTCTCACAATGCTCCGTCTTTGCATTAATTTCAGATATTTACAAAAAGCTAAATTGCCCCATGAAAAAACATGCAGGTCGAAGATAAATCAAAAATGTGAGATTGTACATCCACTCATTGTTCACAGTGGGAGGACAAAACATACATGAAGTTCAGGCATACAATTTCATATAGGGAGCAGTTCACCTTCAGAGTGTTCATGATTCAAGGATTTCATTTGTGGTGAACAATCCCCCAAGGGATCATTCCCAGCTCTTCCAGAGATCTCCATGTCTTTTAACATGGCTTGTAAGATAAAGACGGCCAGCACTTACAAATGAAATATTACTTTGGTGTATTATTAGTAGTCACAATGGAGATGTTTCGGCAACAACCCAACCCAACTCCACACCACTACAGGCAGACAGACAGTGCAGCAGTATCTAACAGGTAATATCAACAATTCCACAACAAAACCAAATACACACAATCTAGTAAAGGAATGGGATAAGAATATATAAATGTAAAAATATATGGATGAGCAGTGACAGGGCGGCGAAGATGTAATAGATAGAATAGAGAGTGAAGGATACAGTATACAGTATATACATATGAGATGAGTAATGCGAGAAATGTAAACATTCTTAAAGTGGCTTTATTAAAGTGACTAGTGTTCCATTTATTAAAGTAGCCAATGATATCAAGTCTGTAAGTAGGCAGCAGCCTCTCTATGTTAGTGATGGCTGTTTAACAATCTGATGGTCTTGAGATAGAAGCTGTTTTTCAGTCTCTGGGTCCCAGCTTTGATGCACCTGCACTGACCTCGCCTTCTGGATGGAAGTGGGGTGAACAGGCAGTTGCTCGGGTGGTTATTGTCCTTGATGATCTTTTTTGCCTTCCTTTGACATCGGGTGCTGTAGGTGTCCTGGAGGGCAGGTAGTTTGCTCCCGGTGATACGTTTGCAGACCGCACCACCTTCTGGAGAGCCCTGCTCTTTCCACCTTCTCCACTGCTGTCCCATCGATGTTGATAGGGGGGTACTCCCTTTGCTGTTTCCTGAAGTCCAGAGTCATCTCTTTTGTTTTGCTGACATTGAGTGAGAGGTTATTTTCCTGACACCATACTCAGAGAATCCTCACCTCCTCCCTGTAGGCTGTCTCGTTTATCGTTGGTAATCAAGCCTACCGCTGTTGTGTTGTCTGCAAACTTGATGATTTAGTTGGAGTCATGCATGACCACGCAGTCATGGGTGAACAGAGAGTACAGGAGGGGGCTGAGAACGCACCCTTGTGGGGCCCCAGTGTTGAGGATCAGCAGAGTGGAGATGTTGTTTCCTACCTTCACCACCACCTGGGGGTGGTCCATCAGGAAGTCCAGGACCCAGTTGCACAGGGCGGGGTCGAGACCCAGGGTCTTAAGCTTAATGATGAGTTTTGAGGGTACCATAGTGTTGAATGCTGAGCTGTAGTGAATGAACAGCATTCATACATAGGTCATCCTCTTGTCCAGGTGGGATAGGGCAGTGTACAATTTGATGGCGATTGCATCGTCTGTGGACCTATAGGGGCGGTAAGCAAATTGAAGTGGGTCTAGGGTGACATGTAGGGTGGAGGTGATATCATTGAGTCTCTCAAAGCACTCCATAATGACAGAAGTGAGTGCTACGGGGCGATAGTCATTTTGTTCAGTTACCTTTGCTTTCTTGGGAACAGGAACAATGGTGGCCATATTGAAGCATGTGGGGACAGCAGACTGGGATAGGGATTGATTGAATATGTTTATTTATTTTCATTTTTTAAATTGAACCTTTATTTAACTAGGCAAGTCAGTTAAAAACAAATTCTTATTTACAATGACGGCCTACCCCGGCCAAAACCGGACGACGATGGGCCAAATGTGTGCCGCCCTATGGTACTCCCAATCACTGCCGATGTGACACAGCCTGGATTCAAACCAGGAACTGTAATTATGCCTCTTGCACTGAGATACAGTGCCTTAGGCTGGTGCACCACTCGGGAGCCCCGAGTCTGTAAACACACCAGCCAGCTGGTCTGCGCATGCTCTGAGGATGCGGCTAGGGATGCCGTCTGGACCGGCAGCCTTGCGAGGGTTAAGACGTTTATATATTTTACTCACGTCGGCCACGGAGAAGGAGAGCCTACAGTCTTTGGTAGCATGCCGTGTCAGTGGCACTGTATTATCCTCAAAAAAGGGAAGAGCAGCTCCATCTTGTCGAGGTGTCGCCACCTGGGTGTCATAAAGGGGTAAGGAGAAAAGTAGTTCAGTGTCATCAGCATAGCAATGATCGAAGAGACCATGTGAGGATATGACGTGCCGAGTGACTGTGTATAGAGAACAGAATAGGGCCTAGAACCGAGCCCTGGAGGACACCAGTAGTAAGAGCATGTGGTGCAGACTCAGATCCTCTCCACATCACCTGGTAGGAGGGACCTGCCAGGCAGGACGCAATCTTAGAGTGTGTAGAGCCTGCGTCACCCAGCCCTGAGAGGAGGATCTGATGGTTCACTGTGTTGAAAGCAGCGGATAGATCTAGGAGGATGAGAACAGAGAAGAGAGAGTCAGCTTTGTATTCTAATTGTTGTTTCATTGTTTTCAGTGTAATATTTGTATATATTTGTTCAACTCTCAGTCAGAGTTTTTTCTTGTACATAAAGCTGTTATACAGAATTGGCCTCCTTGTAAAATCCACATAGACCCTCTCTCCAGAGGGCATTTCTTGTTCTAGCTCATTTTTAGTTGTCAGGTACAAGTCTACCCTCAGGACCTGTTGGAGAATGTTAGTAAATGCCAATATTTCCAGCATTTTCCTATGAAATGTTTGATTGTCCAAGTCAAGCATGTGAAATCGACACCTCAGGCTTGTTTCTCTCGATGTGGAGAAGAACCAAGGCCAGAGGGGGAGAATGTTCAGATGCAAAACATGTTTGTTGTCATGTGCCAAATTGAACATTACACATTTCTTAGCCGTGCCAGGAGAATCATGTAATTATGAATTTATTGATACGGATGAAGCATAAATGTTGAAAATGTCAGTTTTTGTTAATCTCAAGTAATACCTCACTATGTTCTGTTGTTGTTTGTTGTTTATTTAATGCTGTTGATGTTGTTTCATCAAAAGGCTCATCAACAAATACTTAGCCCTTGCCATAGGAACCCGACATCTACCATTACAGCACTTTTATTAGATATATTTAGGAGAATATGACTTTATGGTGACTAAAAACATTAGTAAAAAACAAAAAATGTAATGAAATTCAATCAAATACAATGAATTGAAAGTGAATAAAACACATACAGTACTGTTGCCATACAAGGGTCACCATTGACACTGACATGCATTCATATATTCATGAGTGTGGTAACTATGTACCCCCTCGGGATAGCTACATTAATTACATTAAAAAAGTAATTTAAATTCTTTATTCAAAGAAAATGATTCTCATGCAATAAATAGCACAATCATTACAGTGATGGGTGGGATGAGAGGAAGCACTGAAGCTAAGCATCAATGTCAAGCTCATACTTCTAACACACACACACACACACACACACACACACACACACACACACACACACACACACACACACACACACACACACACACACACACACACACACACACACACACACACACACACACACACACACACACACACACACACACACACACCCTATTGTATACTGACTACAGGATGAATGACAAATACTATACCAGCTAACAGACTGCAGTGTTCTGAGCACCTGACTCACTCTGAGCGGTTGTAAATATGATCTACAGCCATGTGTTTTTATTTGGTATTATTCATATCCTCTGTCAGTAGCACATAAGAAGGTAATAGAAATGCCAGGATTTTGGCTGATTTACTTAGTCAAATGTTCATCCCAAGGCTCCGCAGGGATGATTAGAGTTTGTGTGAGTAACAGGAATCCATGCATTAAGTAGGCAAAACTGACACGACCTTGAGACATTATAACGCAGACAATATATTACTGCCGCGGCGACCTTCCTGGGTTCCGAAGATACATCTGAAGTGTTTAACAGTGTTTTACAATGCATTACCAGGGCCTTTACATGTGCTGAGCTCATTTTATTCGCTCATACATTTCCGAGGAAGGAGTTTAGTGTCACTCAAATGTGGGCCATTTAGAGTAGCTTGACATAGGGAGACAAATGAGATTACACAAGTCACTGATGCTGCAGATAAAAGGCAGTTGCAGTACTGTAGTATAGCGCTGGGTGATCCAAGCAAGAAAAAACCTTAGCAATATCCCATGTGCAGTAACTAGGGCCTTTTTACCTGGTCAGGTCAGGGGGTCAGGAAAAACACATGGCCTTATAGCCACTCATTGCACCTGAAAATATTCACCTCAACTGGATTACCTGTCGAAGACTACAGTGTCGTTATTACAGTCATTAATGTGTAGTTAGGTAAAGTGTTACCCTGTATGCTCAGTAAATATTATTCACCAAACTGGGACGATGCAGACGCATGTATTACAGTACATACTGTCAACCTGGCCTATACTCACCTGACCGGATCGATTGACCTGATTCCTGAAGATCCAGACGGAGGAAGGATTTTTGGAAGAATTTTCCCACACAGATACTGTATGTCAGTGCTGGATCAATATTCACAGTCTTCCTTGAGCTTTAGCAACCTTTCAAATATCACTTCACATTGATTTATCTCACATAAGTCTTTCTTACCAAATTAGATTACTTTTATAATACAGCTATATTTCTCATTGACAAGTGCAAGTCAATGACATTTCAGAAATGGTCGCTATTATTGCCCTACATACAGTGTGTTCTCATGATGTGCTTAAGGTAAAAATGACAAAATACACATCCGTTATCATGCATTGTCATTGTGTCTTGGTTTGTGCCCAAATAAAATGTCTGACAGATTGCGAGGTCAGATCACATCATCGTGTATTAAGGGCTCATAATGAAAGTGGAAAGATGATGGTTATTAGAGGAAATGAAAGGGGACTACTCTTCTCGTTTAAAGCACCTACAGTCTATTCTGATGGAATTGGCAATTGGAATTATTTATGACATTAATTGCCACATTATCAACTGGCTGTGAGCTCTGGTGTCACTCTGTCCATCTTTTTTTGGCATAGAGAGAGAGAGAGAAAGATAGAGGGGGAGAGCAAGCTGAGCCTGAAGCAGACTGACAAGCTAATTACATCGTCTTCCTTCCCCTCAATGAAACATGCTACTCATCTGAAACGACGCCCGGAAATAAGGCCTTTTCTCACCTCCTCTGGACAGCACTTGATGAAGGAGGATTTGGCAGATGGACGGATGTCTTCAGGTGCAGAGAGAAAGAGAGGGGGGGTTACAGCGAGAGACAGAGAGAAGAGCGAGGGGGAGCAAGAGATGGAGAGCGATAGAGAGAGCGAGATGAGGAAGGACTAAAGGACATCTAGCTCTAAAGCTTGCCCCATCCATCCACAACCCTGTTAGCTTATGTGCTATCAGTGGCCAACTGTCACTCACCAACACCACTCTTGTTATTTTTTTCCTTCCTGTCTCTGTGAATTTGCATTTGCTTGTGTCAATCACTCAGCGGGCTGAGGCCTGTTGTCTGATGACTAGAGATGATGTGGACTAAGTTCCTGTGACAGCCAGTCAGTCTGCGCTGTGCCTGTTGGGGAGACGAGGGGTGAAGGGTGCTGTGTCTCTGCGATACAGCTCACAGCACTTTACTCTCCTGAATAATAAGACTCACGCTCAACACAGATGGTAGAAAATGCAAGTTATTTGAGCTTACATTGGCCAATGTGCATCATAGGTTCAGGATTCAAGGGTTAAGGTCATATTACAAGCTTCCATGTTTAACAAGAAATCATGTGTTTGATACCTTTCTATTCAGGCCATTAAAATGAGCCTGTCCTTCGGTTTCCCAATCATCCTCTAACACACACACCTGTAGGTAATATGTAATATGTAAAGGGCTCTATCCCTCAGTAGGTTGTGTAAGGCCCAGCACTCATTTAAACACAGTGCAAAGAGACAGTGTGAGTTGTGTAGTGTGGAGCCCAGTCACCCACTTGGCACCTGTATCCCCAGGCAGTGTCTGCAGCTGCCAGAGTCATCCCGAGTCCACACGCACCCAGGAGGTACCCAGGATCCACTGCAGATGTGGGACACACAGGGCATCGCCTACAGGTTGTTCTGTGGTTTATACCTTAATTAGTCTGCTGTACCACCATGTCAGTCTCATGTCACACACACACACACACACACACACACACACACACACACACACACACACACACACACACACACACACACACACACACACACACACACACAAAAACAAACAAAGTTTATGTCAGTAAGGCAGATGTCTACACGCTGCTGCACGCTGTCGCCTTCCCTGCCCATCTCATAATGCAGTAGTTTGTGTGCTGGGGATGCGGCTGTGCTCTGTGCTCTGACGAGGATGGGAAGTGACACACACCAAACTCGGTGTGTCCTCCAGCCAGCTCCGGTGGCTCCCGGCCTGTCAATTCCAGCTCCGTCAGCAGCACTGGCTCAATGGCAGTGCCTGTGACACATGTCACAAAGTTTTAAATGTCTGCTCTTTTCAGCAGGATGGTTGGGCTGGCGCGGGCGGGGAGGGTGAAGAGAGAAGCAGCCAGGGGAAGGATGACATTTTGTGTTGCCGGGCGGGGGAAACTTGTTGTGGCTCCCCTCTTCCTGCCTCCACCAGCTGTCAGGGCCGGTTTCCTCTGAACATATCACAACACGCACAAATAAACCTTGTCATTCTGAAACGCTGCCACTAGTGACCGGCCTCCCCAACGTTACAGATGCATGGTCTGGTTGGAGGAAGTAGCACACAGACGTATGCAGGAACACACACGGATCCACGCAAACACGCACGCACACCCTGAACATACAGTGTGGGGCTATCTTTGACCTTTCTGTCATCTGTCTGTCTGTTAGATTGATAAGCAGGACTGAAGCTCCAAGTGCTCCCTCTCACATCCCCCTGATCTGTTTGGGCTAATGTGGAAGACAGTTACCTCTTACAGTAATGACAGGAATAGAGGAGCAGGAGAAGGAGACGGTAATTGAGTAGAAGTGCAGGCGAATATGTCAAAACAAAAGAGACGACGTGGAGGGAAGTGGCTGTCCAGACCTCAACATTAGAATATGATTTGGACCAATAACAAGCATGTATTATATTCAGTCAAATTTGATGGAATATGTGAATGACGCAATTTGACATTTCCAATAACCATGTAGACACAGAGCAACACAGCTCAAGTAAAATGTTTTAATCAATAAAAGTAGAGTGACCTTTAAAGGGTAATACAAAATATACTTGGGATCATCTAAAACAGCATTGCCTCATTTCAAAATTGCAGATAATAAGATGACATTAGGCAGGTTTCCAGGTTTATTTCACAAAAGCAATGTCGCCAAAAGAATCATTGCTACATGTGTAATGGTAACGTCAGATATAGGAAACATTTTATTTTGCCAAACTTTCTTTATTGCAACAAATGATGATGGAAAATATGTTTTTAGAATAAATTATCATTGCCGAATCATTTTTAAGGTACACGGGGCATTTGATGTCAACACGCAACCCCACTGAGCATTTGTAATCTGAAGGTTAGCAATGCTAACAAGTACATGTAAAATCCCATAGAGAATGCTAACTAAATCCTAATGAGCACATTGCGAACATTTTATGCAGTCTCTGACCAAAAGTATTTGCAGGACAGATATTCCAGCTCATAAATTTATACAAGTAACTGAAAAAGTCTACTTACAGTTAGCTGCATGCACAAAACAAATATTAAACAGCAAAGCTCTTGAAACCCTTCTCTGCTGTTACCAAGCGAAGCTTGATATTGGAAGAAGCTAACCACTTAGCTAGCGAGATAGTTAACTAGCTACTAAATTAGCAAACCAAATGCAAAATGAGAGAGCATTTAGCACATTTTAGACAGTTAACTTAATAGTTATAAGACTGGCAAACATTTAGTTTGGAATTCCATACTGTAACTAGATCACTTGAGAGTCACAGTCGCTCCTGTGTCTTTTCGTTGTGTGCTTGTAAAGAAACACGACGTAACTGGGGACTTCCGGTAAGCTTCATAATGAACAATGATGTGACAGACGAAATGAAGAAGGTGATCTTTATCTCCTAAAGCATTTCACAAGTTGACTGCAGGTATTTACTTAAAAAGTAGCAACAAATATTCACATTTTAAAAAAATGTTGAAGAAGAAATCGTTTCAACACTATTGAAAAACCATCTGTGGCTATTTCCAAAAACCCCAGTATACGGTATATGCGGCATACCGCCCAGCCTACAACGCTGTAATTTGTTTTAGGTGTGAGGTCATTACGTCCAGCTGTTTGTTAAATAGAAATGCACCGTAGCAGGCAATTGTCAAATCTATTTTCTACGCAAACTTTGTAAACATCAACAACTACAAAAAAATCACTGGACAAGTTAATGGTAACATAGCTAGTGAGTATATTTAATAGGACATATTATATACTGAACAAAAAATATAAATGCCACATGTAAACTGTTGGTTCCATGTTTCATGAGCTGAATTAAAAGATTGCAGAAATGTTCCATATGCACAAAAAGTTTATTTCTCTCAAATGTTGTGCACAAATTTGTTTACATCCCTGTTAGTGAGTATTTCTCCTTCGCCAAGATAATCCATCCACCTGACAGGTGTGGCATATCAAGAAGCTGATTAAATAGCATGATCATTACACAGGTGTACATTGTGGTGGGTACAATAAAAGGCCACTCTAAATGTGCTGTTTTGTCACACAACACAATGCCACATATGTCTCAAGTCTTGAGAGAGCGTGCAATTGGCATGCTGACTGCAGAAATGTCCACCAGAGCTGTTGCCAGAGAATTTAATGTTCATTCCTCTACCATAAGCCACTTCCGTCATTTTAGAGAATTTGGCGGTACGTCCAACAAGCCTCACAACCGCAGACTACATCTAACTACGCCAGCTCAGGACCTCCACATCCGGCTTCTTCACCTGCGGGATCGTCTGAGACCAGCCACCTGGACAGCTGATGAAACTGAGTATTTCTGTCTGTAATAAAGCCCTTTTGTGGGGAAAAACTCATTCTGATTGGCTGGGCCTGGCTCCCAAGTGGGTGGACCTATTCCCACCCAAGGATGCGTCCCTGCCCAGTCATGTGAAATCCATAGATTAGGGCCAAAATGAATTGATTTGAATTGACTGATTTCATTATATGAATTGTAACTCGGTAAAATCGTTAAAATTGTTGCATGTTGCGTTAATCTTTTTGTTCAGTATACATGATTCACAAATGTCAGAAGTTTATAGTCAGGAAAAATGACCATACATTTTATAGATGTGGGAATATAGTTCCTAACTATGATACTATAATATGTTAAAAACATGCCTTCTGAATCCTTCATAACCCCATTGAGGTAATATTCATAAATCACAATGAACTAACCATTTATTAATTCCATACTAATGATATTGATGATATTAAAATGAATTTATTAATCTCAGTTTCAGTAGAACATTCAGAGGTGCAAAATTCTGGTAACCATCCCCAAAATGTCAATAAATCCCGGTTGGAAGATCAACGCAAACAGGAGGGAATGAGCAGGAACCCTCCAACTAGGATTTCTGGAGAACCTGGACATTTTGGTACCAGAATTTTGCAAACCTAATTTAGTGAAACTATTTGACAGTGTTAGAGGTTGAATGTTTCTTTGGTCTCTAATCTTTCTTTATTTTGTTTTGGAATGTTGGATTGTCTTTCCATTGTGCTTCTGAAAATATAACATCTCTTCAAATTGTACATTATCATGCAAGAATTGAATACTAAACGGATTAACAGACCATAGTCAAATATATCTGCCAACAGCATAACTCTAAACACATATGGTAAGTGAAAATTTGTGAAGTGTTGTTACTCTTGCAGGCAAGCCCTGTATCCATTCAAATACAGCTTCAGAACCACAAGGTTGGACTCCTTGAGAAAAGTTATCCTAACTTTCCCATACTTTAGTTTAGCCCACATCCTCCCCCTCTCCTGTCTGGCATTGCCCCCACCCTCTCTCTAATCCCCTCTGTTAACATTCTCAAGCCCCAATTTCGAGAAGATGGAGATGTGTCAGGTGTAAACATCTACCTATCTTATATCATTTATCTATAGGTGGACATAGGGGTGGGAATTGTAAAGGTTTTCAAAACTTTATTCGTTTTATGTTGTATTTATTTCTCCTAACTGACACTCTAAAAGTGAAATTTACTGTATGCTTACATTTTGAAATATACATCATTACGCCCCAGTCCCCCTCACACATGCACACTCACACAGGCCCAGTGAGGCATCAGGTTTGACCTCTGACCCCTGATGAGTGGCGGTAGGGGACGGGTGATCCATCATGGCTGCTGTGGCTGTCAAATCAGCCGCTTGGCTGGAGCTGTCCATCACTGTGGCCACGGGGTGTGTGTGTGTGTGTGTGTGTTGTTTGGGTGGGCGGGTGGGTGTGAAAGAGAGAGTGCTTGCACTTGCGTGAACAGTTCTGTGGGTGCGTGTGCGTGCATGCATGCATTTTTGTATATGGTTGTGTTTATGTGGAGCACTGCTGCTTGAATGCAATTATGTCAACGTGAGTGTCAATGTTCACTCTGGGGCAGGAGAGTGGAGCTGACAGGAGAGCCAGCCACAGCTCAGCGGAGGAGGAGGAGACCAGGCCACTACGCTACAAGGCCCGTATTCATAAAGCGTAGAGAAGGATGCTGACCTAGGATCAGGTCCCCCCTGTCCACATAATCTCATTCATGATCGAAAACTGATTCTAGATCAGCAATCCTACTCTGAGAAGCTTGATAGATACGGCCCCAGGACTGGGGTCTGAGAGTGACAGTATAGATTATGGAAGAGACATTTTAATGAAGATGTTTGAATTTTTATTTAACGACTTGTATAATGAAGCTTGTGTGCGTGTGTTTGCGTCTCTCTGTCGGTCCATCAGAGTTGGTCATTGCGGATGAATCGGTTGCCTTCCGAATGCTTTCCATAATAGACGTAATGGCACTTGGCGAACACACCTGAAAGTGGAAGAAGAAGAATATTAAAATGCTGGTCCAATTCAGATTTACCTGTGGATGGATTAAACCTGATGTTTATAGCCATTCTATATAGCCCGCCCATCTAGCATCACTATTCCTCCCAGACTCATATTAAACATCTCCAATCCAAAATTAAATCTAGAATTGCCTTCCTATTTCGCAAACAAAGCCTCCTTCGCTTATGCTGATAAACATACCCTCGTAAAACTGACTATCCTACCGATCCTCGACTTCGGCGATGTCATTTACAAAATAGCCTCCAGCACTCTACTCAGCCAATTGGATGTAGTCCATCACAGTGCCATCTGTTTTGTTACCAAAGCCCCATATACTACCCACCACTGCAAACTGTATGCTCTCGTTGGCTGGCCCTCTCTTCATATTCATCGCCAAACCCACTGGCTCCAGGTCATCTATAAGTCGATGCTAGGTAAAGCCCCGCCTTATCTCAGCTCACTGGTCACCAAAGCAACACCCATCCGTAGCACGCGCTCCAGCAGGTATATTTCACTGGTCATCCCCAAAGCCAACTCCTCATTTGGCCGCCTTTCCTTCCAGTTCTCTGCTGCCAATGACTGGAACAATTTGCAAAAATCACTGAAGCTGGAGACATATACCTCCCTCACTAACTTTAAGCATCAGCTGTCAGAGCAACTTAACAATAATTTCACCTGTACACAGCCTATCTGTAAATAGCCCACCCAACTACCTCATATTGTTATTTATTTATTTTGCTCTTTTGCATCCCAGGATCTCTACTTGCACATCATCATCTGCACATCTATCACTCCAGTGTTATTGCTAAATTGTAATTATTTCGCCACTATGGCCTATTTATTGCCTTACCTCCCTAATCTTACTACATTTGCACACACTGTATATAGATTGTTTATAGATAGATATGATTATTATAATGTTTTATTATCTGTCACTATCTGTCTTATCCCATCTGTGATGTGTGTGTGTGTGTGTGTGTGTGTGTGTGTGTGTGTGTGTGTGTGTGTGTGTGTGTGTGTGTGTGTGTGTGTGTGTGTGTGTGTGTGTGTGTGTGTGTGTGTGTGTGTGTGTGTGTGTGTGTGTGTGTGTGTGTGTGTGTGTGTGTGTGTGTGTGTGTGTGTGTGTGTGTGTGTGAGTGCGTGCGTGTGTGGAGGATGAGTATCCTTCTCAAGTTGAGGAACAGCGGGGGAAACAGCATTTGGCCTCAGGGCGATGTCTAGACAGTAACAAGCCCACAACCCTCGCCCTGCCTCCACTCCACCCATACACACATACACATGCACGTGTGTGTGTGTTGCATTTTCATATGACTACTGATGTATCATTCATTTGCTATGTATCACAATCAATATTAACATATAGTAAAATGACCCATGGCCTTGACATCATCTTTAAATTCTTAATTTTATACCAAAGATGTGTAGAGAAACATATGGGAGATGTTTGTACTTGCCCTAAACAACAAAGCTGAACCTACTGTATGGCTCATTGATCCAATCAATGTCTGCATCAACAAAAAAGCTACAATGAAAATCCACACGTTTATATTCTTATTTATCATATATCCGTTAATCTAAAGACAAGGTGAAAACGGTTTCATTCATCAAATTCAATATGGTACGAGTTAGTAGCTTTGTAAAAACAAAATAACTACAACAAAGGAATTCATTTACCCTCTGCTATTCCTCCAAGGGTAACACTGTAAAACAAAATGGTCGACTCAGTCCATAACCTGTCCTAGCTGTGATGTCACAGCGCTCAGCAGAGCACTACTTGACGAATGCGCGGAGATGCAGCTACAGCAAGCTAGGTGTAACCGCTCGGCAAGGACAAGTGGCATTAGCGCTGTCAACGACCCTCTGACAGAAGGACAGATACGTCTTCTGATATCAACACACTTCGTAAATAGACATCAAGAGCATTAGTAGAGGAGGTTGTAACAGATGGACAATAAAGTTGTATTCTATTCTGAGGGAAGGGGAGGAAAGGAGAGGAGAAAGGGGGAGTGCAGAAGAAATGAGAGGAGAGGAAATGAGAGCAGAAGAAAGGAGAGGGTAAGGATGTCAGAAACAGTTGAGGGGCGCTCAGAGCGATATAGCCAATCACTTAATCGGAGGAGACATTGTCAGGGCAGAAGAGAGACAGGGACCAGAATGGCACATAGTGACAGAAAGCAGAGATGGGGACAGAGATACTGGTGCCATATTAGTGCAAAGCATATTCCAACGCCAACCGCCATTCTAACCAAACCTGACACACCACCGCTCTCTAACTCTCTGTCTTCAATGTAGCCCCACTAGTATATATATACACACACACATGCACACGCACACACAAACTTGAATGGACACAGGCACACACGCATGTGCACACACACAGACGCAGAGACACACACACATACACACACAACCCCTGATGTCAGTTCAGTGCAGCAGTCTTCATCCCAGCAGTAGTGAATGTGTGTGTTGTGTCAGGTTGGGGAGCAGTGCAGAACACAGGCCCGGGGACAAGCTCAGTCAATCTAAATCTGGACTTTGTAGTGGAGCGGCTCTCATTCCCCTCATAGCCCAGCTACTTGAGGTGATCCAAACACTCAAGTGTGAGGAGCTGTCACCTCCGATAAAATCCCCATGCCTGCCTGCCTGCCTGCTCCCTGCCCGGTTCAGACAGTTTGCCTGGGGATACAGGTGCCACGGTGGGAGACTGGGCTCCACATGGTCTTATAGCACTGTGATCAGAGGAGTGATGGGCCCTTCACAGCTTACCTACTGAAGGACACAGACCTTTAGATGTTACCTACACAGCCCAAGGTCTGGAGTTAGGGCCCTTCACATACCCTACATAGACCCCTTGAGAGATATAGCAAGGAGGCTAGGGCACTTCACAGGTTACCTACTGAGATGTAGAGTGACAACTGACAGTTCACGAAGAAATACACAAAATAAATACAAGAACAATTATTTGTTTAGAATAGGGCTGGATCAAATAAATTAGTTACAAACAAATTGTGGGTCAACAGTACACAAATTGATGACTGCTCAAAAGCCCTGATCCAAGTTTCCCTAGCACCAATCAGAGGGCTGTGAGCACTGATTCTCCCACAGTGCTTTAAACAGAGACATCTGGGCATGCCAGAGGAAGCCAGACAGTGGTGGTGGTGGGGGGGGCAGAGAAGATAGACAGATAGATAGAGAGTGATGAGAAAACAAAGAGATGGAGTCTGCTTTCCTAGCCAACGACTGGCTGCAGGGTGTGTGTGTGTGTGTGTGTGTGTGTGTGTGTGTGTGTGTGTGTGTGTGTGTGTGTGTGTGTGTGTGTGTGTGTGTGTGTGTGTGTGTGTGTGTGTGTGTGTGCGCACATGTGTTCAGTATAACCTGGCAGGCTGTGAAGTGTGATAAAGAGCAGGCTACTATACACACCCCTAACTCCATCAGTCCCCCAACAGCTAGACTCCAACATATTATTGGAGGATGGTGAGAGAGAGAAAGAAGGTAGAAGGGGAAGAAGTCAAAGACTTACATAATTCCTTATGAGGCCTCCTCAGGCCAGTGGGAACAGTTTGATGAGCTGATACTGGTGTCATGGATATACTATCTGTGTCCCATGACTGACTGACACAGATAGGCACACATGCATGCACGTGCACGCCCACACGCACAGAAAGAGAGAGAGAGAGATCCCTGAGAACAGTGAACACCCATTAAAGTGACAGATTAGATCAGTGACGTGGGAAGCTAATGTTTCCATCATGGATCCTCTGGCAAACGAACACTCAGGCCTTTGTTCTGCACAGAATGTCACGCACACCCTGCACCTTGTTGCTCTTTTTAAAGGGTAGTACAGTATCTCTACTCTTCTTAAAGGGAAGTATAGTATCTCTACTGTTCTTAAAGGGAAGTACCTTATCTATATTATTTTTTAAATGGGGACTACAGTATCTATATAGTAGGGGATTACAATATCTCCTTCTTTAAAGGGGAGTAAAGTATATTGTATTCACTCAAGTAATACACAACCAACAACTGCATACACAGAAATCACTATGACACACAACAGATAACAAACCTTGAAATGAAGTTACAACTGCACATAGGAAGGAGAGGTTTAGGAAGTCAGTTAAAGGGATTGAAGAATCACTACAGCCATAAGCTAGTGAGACCTACTGCTCAACAAAGACCTCTACGTAAATCAACAAATGAATCGAGAGAGAGAGAGAGAGAGACAAAGGGAGAGGGAGGGAGGGGGAGAGCTGGAGTGGGTTTAATGATTGCTCCCTGCATACAATCAGCTCCTCTCTCTTCAAGGGCCATCAATATGTCAAGGAAAGACATATCCGAAGGATGTAGCTCTTAACATCAAGGTTATCTATTCTCTACCAGGCACATCTCTCCTCTCTATCCCCTCTATTTTTCTCTACCTCTCCTCTTCTCCTCTCCCGCCCTCCTCTTTTTCTCTCCTCTACTCCCATCTCCTCTCTTTTTCTCCCTTCCCCTTTCTCTCCCACGCTATCCCTCCGGCCAACCAACGTTTTCATCAGTGCCACAATCCATCAGGGGTAATAATGCTGTGCAGAAAAAATCAATTAACAATGCAATTAAACTTTCCGTATTATCTCAAAGGGCTGAAATAATATGGAAGGGAGAAGACAAAGGGTCTGGAGGCAGGCATCCATAAGGCTGTGTGAGAGAATGAGTTATGGGTCTTGGGCACGGCCTCGTATGAGCCTGGCCTATTATAGTGGACACTATCCATCTCCCGCTGTCCCTTTATCAGGCCAGCACAACATCATGTGATTGAGTCACTACTTTGGCAGACTATATGTGGACATACAATGCATTCGGAAAGTATTCAGACCCTTTCACTTTTTCCACATTTTGTTACGTTTACAGCCCTTATTCTAAAATTGATCAAATTGTTGTTTTTCCTCATCAATGTACACACAATAGCCCATAATGCAAAAAAACAGGTTTTAAGAAATGTTGTCAAATTTATATTTCCAAAATTATTATAATAATATCACATTTACATAAGCATTCAGACTCAGTACTTTGTTGAAGCACTTTTGACAATGATTACAGCTACAAGCTAGGGACACCTGTATTTGGGGAGTTTCTCCTTTTTTCTCTGCAGATCCTCTCAAGCTCAGTCAGGTTGGATGGGGAGCGTTGCTGCATAGCTATTTTCAGGTCTCTCCAGAGATGATCGATGTTCGATCAAAGTCACTCCTGCTTTGTCTTGGCTGTGTGCTTAGGGTCGTTGTCCTGTTGGAAGGTGAACATTTGCCCCAGTCTGAGGTCCTGAGTGCTCTGGAGCAGGTTTTCATCAAGGATCTCTCTGTACTTTGTTCCGTTCATCTTAGCCTCGATCCTGACTAGTCTCCCAGTCCCTGCCGCTGAAAAATATCCCCACAGCATGATGCTGCCTCCATCATGCTTCACCGTAGGGATGGTATTGGCCAAGTGATGCCTGGTTTCCTCCTGATGTGATGCTTGTCATTCCGGTCAAAGTGTTCAATCTTGGTTTCATCAGACCAGATGATCTTGTTTCTCATGGTCTGAGAGTCCTTTAGGTGCCGTTTGGAAAACTCCAAACGGCCTTTTATTGAGGAGTGGCTTCCGTCTGGCCACTCTACCATAAAGGCCTGATTGGTGGAGTGCTGCAGAGATTGTTGTACTTCTGGAGGGTTCTCCCATCTCCACAGAGGGACTCTGGAGCTCTGTTAGAGTGACCATCGGGTTATTGGTCACCTCCCTGGCCAAGGCCCTTCTCCCCCGATTGCTCAGTTTGGCTGGGAGGCCAGCTCTAGGAAGAGTCTTGGTGGTTCCAAACTTCTTCCATTTAAATATGATGGAGGCCACTGTGTTCTTGGGGACTTTCAATGCTGCAGAAATGTTTTGGTACCCTTCCCCAGATCTGTGCCTCGACACAATCCTGTCTCAGAGCTCTACGGACAATTCCTTTGACCTCATGGCTTGGTTTTTGCTCTGAGCACTGTCAACTGTGGAACCTTATATAGACAGGTGTGTGCCTTCCAAATCATGTCCAATCAATTGAATTTACCACAAGTGGACTCCAATCAAGTTGGAGAAAGATCTCAAGGATGATCAATGGAAACAGGATGCACCTGAGCTCAATTACGAGTCTCATAGAAAAGGGTTTGATACTTAGGTAAATAAGTTCATTCTGTTTTACATTTTTTTAATACATTTGAAAACTTTTCTAAAAACCTTTTTCGCTTTGTCATTATGGGGTATTATGTGTAGATTGATGAGATTTGTATTCATTTAATCAATTTTAGAATAAGGCTGTAACGTAACAAAACGAGGAAAAAGTCAATACTTTCCGAATGTACTGTATACTGAAAAACAATACAAACGTAACATGCTACAATTTCAAAGATTTTACTGAATTACAGCTCATAGAAGGAAATCAGTCAAATGAAATACATTCCTTAGGCCCTAATCTATGTATTTCACATGACTAGGCAGGGGCACGGCTGTGCCTGGGAGGGCTAAGGCCCAGCCACATGGGAGCCAGGACCAGCCAATCAGAATGAGTTTTTCCCCATAAAAGGGAAACAGCTCATGAAACATGGGACCAACACTTTACATGTTGCGTTTTATATGTTGTCCCCCCGTGTCTCACAAACACACAAACACACATTACGGGTTGTATGAATCAAGCATCTCAGAGTAGGAGTGCTTCGTTTTAAGATTAGCTTTGCCATTCAGGTCACAATAAATATGTTTATATGGACAGGGGTAACCTGATCCTAGACCAGTACTCTTACTCTGAGCCACTTGATACATACGGCCACAAATGGACAGCTAGTCAAATTATAATGATGAGGATATGTAAATATGATCGGTGTGTGTTGGTGGTACAGAAGATATCTGATTATCTGTATATCCATTATGACAAACAGTTGCTAGGTGCAAGCATGAAAAAACGTTTTAAAAGGAAGAACGTTAAAAAGTAGCCGCTATGAAAAGGGAAAAAGAGAAAAGAAGAATAAAAGTCATATTTACTAGGTGATTACTTGGTGTACTTTACTACCTGTAAAGCAATACTGTGTCTGGACCTTTGCCGACGGAGGTATTTCTGAAGTGAAAAGCTTAGCTCATAAGTATCCCTCACACTCTACAGAGAATAAATATCCACAAAGAGAGAGAGAGCGAGAGAGAGAGAGAGAGAGAGAGAGTGGCTGGAACTTATTAAACGTGGACCCTGGATTATATCAGTTATTCAATCAAATGAGAGAAGGACCTGTGTGTGTGTGTGTGTGTGTGTGTGTGTGTGTGTGTGTGTGTGTGTGTGTGTGTGTGTGTGTGTGTGTGTGTGTGTGTGTGTGTGTGTGTGTGTGTGTGTGTGTGTGTGTGTGTGTGTGTGTGTGTGTGTGTGTGTGTGTGTGTGTGTGTGTGTGTGTGTGAGAATTGGGCCACAGATCAACAGGTCAGCTCCCATGTGCTAGTCTAGTGTGTTGTCAGGTTTGAGCCCTAAGCAAACCACAAACTACTGACAGCTCCTGACAAACACGCGTGTTGGAATCTCAGGCATAGCCCGGGTAAGACTACAGATCTACTTATGATCAAAGCCATCTGTTGATGTTGTTGTTAGGGACAAGGAGATAAGAGGCTGACTTTGAATTGACCATTATGAATAGGGAGTATTATACTGTATAATCCTCAGAGTTGCCAGGTGAAATGGAATAAACCTTGAAACCATTCTCATAAATAAATATTTTACCTATCAATATACAAGACCTACAGTAGATCATCATGATGAAAGAGTAATAAAGAATATAATATAATATATAACTTAATATAACTTATTTAATTCTGTGTTCAACCCTGCCCATTAGCCCAGTGCATCTTAACAAAGAAGGTGGCATCCAACTCTCAGCAGGCCTCAGAGGGAAAAGCCCAGAGAATAACTTACACACTTAAATTTGTCCTTTTCCAATAAAAAATATTTAGTCCATTAAACATAAATACCTGTCATTATGATGCATGCCCTGGAATCAAGCCTCCCCATTCCCCCTCCTCCTTCTCCCTGTTTACTGCAGCGGCTGCATGTTCTCAACTTTGGTGTATTGATTAAACTTTTAAATGGCTGCCATATAACCCAGGGAGGTACATCAGGAAGATTAATTTGCATCAATGTTCATCTGTAATTCATTAGCCATTTACACTCCCCACATCCACACGGCCTATCAGGGAAATGCACCCAATTTTTCACTCAGGCAGAGGCAGAGGCAGAGGCAGAGGCTGGGGAGCAGGAAGGGAGGAGGAGGGAAGGAGAGGGAGGGAGAGAGGGAGGAGGAGGGAAGGAGAGGGAGGGAGGAGAAGGGAAGGAGAGGGAGGAGGAGGGAAGGAGAGGGAGAGAAGGAGGGAGAGAGGGAGGAGGAGGGAAGGAGAGGGAGAGAGGGAGGAGGAGGGAAGGAGAGTGAGGGAGGGAGGGAGAGAGGGAGGAGGAGGGAAGGAGGGAAGGAGAGGGAGGGAGAGAGGGAGGAGGAGGGAAGGAGAGGGAGTGAGAGAAGGAGTGAGAGAGGGAGGAGGAGGGAAGGAGAGGGAGTGAGAGAAGGAGTGAGAGAGGGAGGAGGAGGGAAGGAGAGGGAGTGAGAGAAGGAGTGAGAGAGGGAGGAGGAGGGAAGGAGAGGGAGTGAGAGAAGGAGTGAGAGAGGGAGGAGGAGGGAAGGAGAGGGAGTGAGAGAAGGAGTGAGAGAGGGAGGAGGAGGGAAGGAGAGGGAGTGAGAGAAGGAGTGAGAGAGGGAGGAGGAGGGAAGGAGAGGGAGTGAGAGAAGGAGTGAGAGAGGGAGGAGGAGGGAAGGAGAGGGAGTGAGAGGGAGGAGGAGGGAAGGAGAGGGAGAGAGGGAGGAGGAGGGAAGGAGAGTGAGGGAGGGAGGGAGAGAGGGAGGAGGAGGGAAGGAGGGAAGGAGAGGTAGTGAGAGAAGGAGTGAGAGAAGGAGTGAGAGAGTGGGAAAGGGGGAATAAACTGCATACAAATCAGACAGAGGTAATTCTTGAGTCCGACAAGACACCACATGGCATACTACATACTACTAAGTATTATTATGATTATGTATTAGCATAGTTAAACATCATTTGTGACATAATAACCTGACTCTAATAACACATACAATGGGGCAAAAAAGTATTTGGTCAGCCACCAATTGTGCAAGTTCTCCCACTTAAAACGATGAGAGAGGCCTGTAATTTTCATCATAGGTACACTTAAACTATGACAGACAAAATTAGAAAAAAAAATCCAGAAAATCACATTGTAGGATTTTTAATGCATTTATTTGCAAATTATGGTGGAAAATAAGTATTTGGTCAATAACAAAAGTTTGTTGGCAATGACAGAGGTCAAATGTTTTCTGTAAGTCTTCACAAGGTTTTCACACACTGTTGCTGGTATTTTGGCCCATTCCTCCATGCAGATCTCCTCTAGAGCAGTGATGTTTTGGGGCTGTTGCTGGGCAACACGGACTTTCAACTCGCTCCAAAGATTTTCTATGGGGTTGAGATCTGGAGACTGGCTAAGTCACTCCTTCATTGCCCGGGTGTTGTGTTTGGGATCATTGAAATTCTGAAAGACCCAGCCACGTTTCATCTTCAATGCCCTTGTTGATGGAAGGAGGTTTTCACTCAAAATCTCACGATACATGGCCCCATTCATTCTTTCCTTTACATGGATCAGTCGTCCTGGTCCCTTTGCAGAAAAACAGCCCCAAAGCATGATGTTTCCACCCCCATGCTTCACAGTAGGTATGGTGTTCTTTGGATGCAACTCAGTATTCTTTGTCCTCCAAACACGACGAGTTGAGTTTTAACCAAAAAGTTATATTTTGGTTTCATCTGACCATATGACATTCTTCTAATCTTCTTCTGGATCATCCAAATGCTCTCTAGCAAACTTCAGACGGGCCTGGACATGTACTGGCTTAAGCAGGGGGACACGTCTGGCACTGCAGTATTTGAGTCCCTGGCGGCGTAGTGTGTTACTGATGGTAGGCTTTGTTACTTTGGTCCCAGCTCTCTGCAGGTCATTCACTAGGTCCCCCCGTGTGGTTCTGGGATTTTTGCTCACCGTTCTTGTGATCATTTTGACCCCACAAGGTGAGAACTTGCGTGGAGCCCCAGATCGAGGGAGACTATCAGTGGTCTTGTATGTCTTCCATTTCCTAATAATTGCTCCCACAGTTGATTTCTTCAAACCAAGCTGCTTACCTATTGCAGATTCAGTCTTCCCAGCCTGGTGCAGGTCTACAATTTTGTTTCTGGTGTCCTTTGACAGCTCGTTGGTCTTGGCCATAGTGGAGTTTTGAGTGTGACTGTTTGAGGTCGTGGACAGGTGTCTTTTATACTGATAACGAGTTCAAACAGGTGCCATTAATACAGGTAACGAGTGGAGGACAGAGGAGACTCTTAAAGAAGAAGTTACAGGTCTGTGAGAGCCAGAAATCTTGCTTGTTTGTAGGTGACCAAATACTTATTTTCTACCATAATTTGCAAATAAATAAATAAAAATGTGATTTTCTGGATTGTTTTTCTCCTTTTGTCTGTCATAGTTGAAGTGTACCTATGATGAAAATTACAGGCCTCTCTCATCTTTTTAAGTGGGAGAACTTGCACAATTGGTGGCTACCCCACTGTATTTTGTGTCATACTGTAAATTAGGCTAGATCTTGTTTTTGTCACAAGCCAAATGATATCCTTGAACTACATCCGAATTATCTATGAATTGCTAAATTGATTCAGATTTGCATTCCCTCCTTAGCGAACAAGACTTTCCATTGACAGGGCTGTTCATCACGCTGGAACAAGACGATATGCATCACTCAGTACGATTGACATTGAGTAGCGTTGTAATATCAACCTTTTCAAACATTGCTCCAACATTAGTCTGACATATACTGTAAGGCTACTCTCCGTCTGTAGTTAGTATGTCAGACTATTCAAACATCATCGTCCTCAGGCATATGAGAATATAATATAATTCCATAATTTCTCCTTCCAATTCTTTTGAAACTGTCGTCACACAGAAGTAACTCACTGTCCGTTTGTTTTGACTTTATTATCAGATTTGGACTTTTATTCATACTGCAAATTATATTTATTGGGGGGAAAAGGTGTCCAAGACGGAGACAAAGGAGGGACAGAAACAGATTTAAGAGCCAAGTGCACAACTCAGATAAAAATGTGCATCGGAGGCGAAAAAAAATGGAAAAAAGTGGAGGGGGAAAAGGAAATAAAGAGAGAAAGAACAGCAGTCAGTGGAAAGGAGAGGTGTTGAGGGATTTGCTGTTGCTGTGGCTGGATGGGTTGTCAGGAGACAGTTGCCAGGTCATGACTCAAAAGGCCAGATCAATAGCTGGTTGATGTTACCACATGAATCTCCTTACTGGGCCAAAACACAACACACATCTATTTACTCATAGACTTAATGGACTCACAGACCCACTTCAGTACTTAGACCCACAGACACAGTGGTGTAGTAGGAAACACAAGTCCCTGACCAAATGAAAATAATAAAGTTGTTTCCATTATGAATGTAGAGGCTTAGTTATCAGTATGAGTTATGATAATGAGTTTTTCATGATCATGTGGTTTAGCTCTAGTTATGATACATTATAGTGCACTTAAAACAAATTGTTTTTCAGATACAGTATATCTATCCAATAAGGTTAGCTATAGTAACCTTGGGGAGTTATGACCGCAGTACTGTCACCTCACTGAATGACCAGAATCAAACATTGTAAACTCAGAGTGACATTCTTCATTGATGTCTGAATTAGGACACTGATAAAGGCCTATCACTCTTTGTACTCCCCAACTTATAAGGACGAGGAGGAAATTGAATTCCGGCGGTCATACATTTTGACAGGAGAAAGGATTACAGTCGGGACAACGAGGGGGGGGGGGGGTCTAATGACAAAAATAAAACAGTGAAATTAATTCCAATGACATTTATTGTAAATAGAGCAGAGGGAGAGTACACGACGCGCAGTAGCTCTGGAGGCTGTAGATAAGAGAGGAGTGGTTTGAGGCGCAACTCATGAAGTTTACAAAGACGTAATCCCCTTGGAACTAAAGTACTCCATCCTCTGGGTCTACAGTATACAGTAGACTACAGCAGGGGGCGTACAACATCACTATAGGCACCCAACAAGTATTTTACATGTGGATATTGAAAATATTCATGTCGTAACAGCTCGATTATCAGAAGTGGGTGTTACAGTGAGTTATTGAAAAGGTAAGCCTATGTAGATACAAGTATTAAGATGTACTTGATATTGAACATACTCGATTATCACTATCAAAAGTAGTTATTACCAGGGGTGTCATTCACCCCAAACTTCTGAGGGGGCACAAAGTACGTGAGGATGGCTGGGGAGTGGTCCAGAGGGGGGCTATTCCCCCGTCCATAAGATGAAGAATTTAGCTTTTTTCAAACAACTACAGTACCAGTCAAAATTTTGGACACACTGACTCATTCAAGGGCTTTTCTTAATTTCTTACTATTTTCTACATTTTAGAATAATACTGAAGATATCAAAACTATGACATGACACATATGGAATCATGTAGTAATCAAAAAAGTGTTAAACAAATCTAAATATATTTTTCGATTTTAGATTCTTCAAAGTAACCACCCTTTGTCTTGATGAAAGCTTTGCACACTCTTGCCATTCTCTCAACCAGCTTCACGAGGTAGTCACCTGAAATGCTTTTCCAACAGTCTTGAAGGAGTTCCCACATATGCTGAGCACCTGTTGGCTGCTTTTCCTTCACTCTGCGGTCCAACTCATCCCAAACTATCTCAATTGGGTTAAGGTCGGGTGATTGTGGAGGCCAGGTCATCTGATGCAGCACTCCATCACTCTCCTTCTTGGTCAAATAGCCCTTGCATAGCCTGGAGGTTTGTTGGGGTCATTGTCCTGTTGAAAAACAAATGATAGTCCCACTAAGCGCAAACCAGATGCAGAATGCTGTGGTAGCCATGCTGGTTAAGTATGCATGTGAATTCGGAATAAATCACAGACAGTGTCACCAGCAAAGCACCGCCACACCATCACACCTCCTTCTCCTTGCTTCACGGTGGGACCACACATGCAGAGATCATCCGTTCACCTACTCTCACAAAGACACGGCGGTTGGAACTAAAAAGCTCACATTTGGACTCATCAGACCAAAGGACAGATTTCCACCGGTCTAATGTCCATTGCTCGTGTTTCTTGGCCCAAGCAAGTCTCTTCTCCTTATTGATGTCTTTTATTAATGGTGTCTTTGCAGCAGTTCGACCATGAAGGCCTGATTCACGGCTTCTTTTCTGAACACTTGATGTTGAGATGTGTCTGTTACTCTGTGAAGCATTTATTTGGGCTGCAATTTCTGAGGCTGGTAACTCTAATGAACTTCTCCTCTGCAGCAGAGGTAACTCTGGGTCTTCCTTTCCTGTGGCGGTCCTCATGAGAGCCAGTTTCTTCATAGCGCTTGATGATTTTTGCGACTGCACTGAAATTTTCCAGATTGACTGACCTTCATGTCTTAAAGTAATGATGGACTTTGCTTATTTGAGCTGGACTTTGTCTTTTACCAAATAGGGCTATCTGCTTTACACCAACCCTACCTTGTCACAACACAACTGATTTGCTCAAACGCATTAAGAAGGAAAGAAATTCCACAAATTAACATTTAACAAGGCACACCTGTTAATTGAAATGCATTCCAGGTGATTACCTCATGGAGGTGGTTGAGAGAATGCCAAGAGTGTGCAAAGCTGTCATCAAGGCAAAGGGTGGATACAAAGTATATTGAAAGTAGGTTCTTCCACATATGTTCCTGAGTTAATTAAACAAGTAACACCCCATCATGCTTAGGGTTATGTACAAAAATGCTGGGCAGGCCATTATTTTGGCCACAATGGCTATGCACCCATAGGAGGACAATGCCCCCATCCACAGGGCACGAGTGGACACTGAATGTTTTGATGAGCAAGAAAACGATGAAAGCCATATGCCATGGCAGTCTCAGTCACCAGATCTCAACCCAGTTGAACCCTTATGGGAGATTCTGGAGTGGCACCAGAGACAGCGTTTTCAAACACCATCAACAAAACACCAAATGATGGAATTTCTCATGGGCATGACACCTCTGGCTATTACCGTAATAGTTATTGAAAATGTAAGGTTATCTCTATTCTTGAAAGCACATGAAAACAGTGAGGAGAGCCCTAGTAATAGGCACTAATGTTGTCATGGTAAAATGACTACTTATCACCAGATGCAACATGGTTAGGGTGGTGGTGTGTTTGACACTGATTGATAGAATTCTTCATTACACCCCGCATTTCTAATTCAAATGTAAAAAAGAAACAGATAAAGTGGATCAAACCTCTGTAACCAACAACATTTGAAAACTGTAATTAGCAATTTGGCTGCTTTTGCTAATCGACCCGTTAATAAGAACGGTCGGTCGGTCGGCGAGTCACTCACTTCCAGTTTAATCACTAGAACAGGATTCAATAACAAAAGAGCCGTATATTAATCACCAGAGAGTGATGACTTTACTCCTCATCGCTTTGACATTGGAGGAGGGGATGATTGGACGAATTAATGTATCTGAACACATTAAATAACAATTATCAGGCAAAACAGCATGAAAGAGAGTGGGTAATGAAGCTCATTGTCAGGTCAATAATTACCACATAAACTATTCTAAGAGGAGAGGGTAGTACGCGCTAGAAGGCCATGCCAATTTTTTTTTTTGCAATATCGCCAAAAGTAATGGGCAAGTACTGTATATGGGCTATTTGTTCTTAAATCTGTGTTAAAGTTAGGGGTAAGGTTATGTGATATTTAAGGTGAGTTGTAGTGGTTAGTTAATAGCATTTGTGATTAGAAAGCACAGTTTGTCTGTCCATTCTAGCATGGCCCAATAGTGACAACTATTGAAGAGGCTTCCAGCAGGAAGCAAAAACTGTATAATTGAAGTAAGCAAAATTATTGTTAGACATATAACCAACAATTGTGACATTTTGTATACTGAAACAAGGGCAGCTACTATATGCCAGGTTCATTCTAAACTGAATGATGAGGACTGTATGATGGACTTCATGCATCAATGGGCAAAATGGCACCACAGTACCTGTCATTCAGCATTTCCATCAAATCAAAGATGGCTGCCAAACATGGCCAAAAGAGCAAACGCCACAGGTGCTGTTTACATTTACATTTAACATTTAAGTCATTTAGCAGACGCTCTTATCCAGAGCGACTTACAAATTGGTGCATTCACCTTATGACATCCACAGAAAGGGTGACCAATTGACCCTTCACTAAGCCCAGCCCCGCCCCTCTTGGTTAAATTAAACACAGACTACCCCTTGCTCATCAGGTAACTCTTGGGTATGTTGTCGTGGACTGTCATTACAATTGCTTCACAGGAACCTGGTAAAATGATGCTTGTGGTGTGGCTAGCCACTCTGAATTCACTGTTAGCATGCAGTTAAAGCTACTAAGCATTTTTGGTGCTAAATGCCCTCGAATCATATCCTGATGTCGACAGCAGATAGGAGTTGTATTCATAACGTGGCTAACTTAGCTAGCTAACACATTTTGAAAAAACAAGTTATATTAAGTGGCTATCTGGCTAGCTAGCATTAGCAAGGTTTGGTGGTCAATGAAACTGAGAGCTAGCTAACCAGCTGAGATACCAAACAATGTAAAAAAGTATAATTTTGGATTAGAAAATAGAAAAATACTCCATTAACAGTCTATGCATTACAATAATCAAAGTAGCATGTACTCCTGGTGCACTGTTAAAATATTTAGCCAATTAAACAAACATTTTTTTAAAGAAAATTATCTGTTTTTCCCACTGCCCTTACTGGCTTTCATGCAATTCAAATGTAAGCTTAAAAAATACCACTTGGGTTATTCGACAACTTAAAAAGACAAAACTACTCAAATTTCAATAAACACTTTGAATTAACATCATACGTGATCAGTGAACCATCTTTCAAAGCCCTGCCTTCTCTCTGACCTCCCTCTCATACCCCTATCTGTCAGCCGGTTCAGTTCCTCCTACAACCACATCTCTCTCTCTCTCTGCTGGCCAGACATGAATTACCAGTTGACCGCTGCTGTCCTGAGCCTCCACAGTGACACATATCAATAGTAATCTGACGTGTGGCAGGCGCTGGAAACAACAGTCCCCTTTGGACACATCGAGCCCTGGAACCCCGACTGGCAACACCTGCCTCACCAATGGGGACGTAAGGGGCCATGCGTCAGTCAGCTCCTTCTCTTCATACTTTACCCTGGCCCTCCAGACACCCACCACAACACTTATTACTCCACTTCCTGGTGCTGCTAAGTGACTGGCCTGTCTGGGCCACTGTTGCCACGGCTACCACCCTGGGACCCTATCCTTATTATCCTCATTTCAGCTGTGATCATGATGCCTGGTAGGCAGCTCTCTACCTGGGGCTCCCGTTACATCCTGGCTGGCTCGCCAAACACTGATCCGACATGACATGGTGACAGAAAGCAGGGGAGAGGGGGATAAAGGAGGATGGAGGGGACTGAAAATAAAAGAACAAGGGATGAGGTCGAAAGAGAGAGGTAGAGAGAGGAAAAGTTGGCACAGAAAACAGGGGAGAGGGGGATGGAAATAAAATAAGGGATGAGGAAGAAAGAGAGAGAGGGAGGAAAAGGTAGGTTGAGGTTGGCCAGCCAGGGCCCTTGTGGCGCATGGTGTGCCCATCAACATGGGTGAGTGTTAGCCGAGAGCAGCGTGTCACAATGATGGAGGGCTTGGATCACTCACATCAGGCCTTCATCTGACTGGAAGAGATCAATCTCCAGGCCTAATACAAAAGGACACGGTAAAATATATTTCTCCGTCTCTCTTTTTCTCCCCCCTTTCTCTTGTGTCAGTTTAACTGGTGAGTAACTCTCTTTGTCAGGCATCACGCTGACCACTCTCTCATTTACACCTCTCATTTCTTCTGTCCCTTGTATTCATGTTTGACCATGGTGGTAGGGATGGATTATGCACTTACAGCTAGCTATATGCTATTTAGCACATTGTGTCTATGTTGTTATATTTTGTATGAGCACATCACATTTGATGACTTATTCAAAGGCAAAATATTACAATAATAAACATATGATGTGTTTATAGAGCAGAAATGTTCATTGAACTAGAAATAATTGGCTGAAAACCTTTCACAAAAGCTGTTGCGCATGTTTCTAGGTGGCAGAAGCTCGGTAATATACTTTAAGTAGAAACAAAGTGATGTTGCATGCTGTCTGGAATTGAAGGGAAACCACACTATGACAGGGATCCTACAGAATGAAAACAGATGATGCCGCTCCAGCCAATGGCTGTGGAAGGAGAGGGAATAATAGGGTTGTGATGGTAGTGTGGATCTCCTCCCCCTGGCCTCCCGTAAGCCAGATAACTTGACTGTAACCCTACTCCTCTTGATTAACATGACACATCCCTCCTCCGTATGCAGGGAGGAGAGGGATGAAGGGATAAAGGGATGGATGATTAACTGTCTTTGTGTCCCTCCACGTGAAGAATGACTCCTCCTTCTCTCCTCTTCTGCCTCACTCGCCTCTCTCTCTCTCTCTTTCTCTCTCTTAAATTCTGTCTTACCTCACTCTCTCCTGCGTCTCAGCCCCTCTCATTCACCCTCTCCTTATCTCCCCCTCCCTCTCTCCCTACCCCTGACATCCTCGGACTGTCCTCAGCCCCCTGCACATCCTCTGACAGGTAGAATAATAACTCTCGTTCATCACTGCCCACCAAAAGTCCAATAACCTAAATCTTCACTTGCCACACACCCCGGGACTCAATTACTTTATTGACATGTAATCTTCATAAGAGGAGAAATATTGAGCATGTAAGGTCAGGTGGTTATGAAGACATATTATCATATTATCTGCATGAAGGTTGCAGGGCTAGGACCTGACAAAGCTAATTATAATGGTACATGTTTCAGAGCTCACAGGGTATTATCTGCTTGGCTGCACCAGCAAGCACCAGCTGAGGTATGGAGAGGATGGAGGGGTTGAGGAGGATGAGATTTCATACCTTAATAGGAGCTGGATGTCAGCTCAGGGTATGGGAATTAATGAAGTTAAATATTATCGAGCGCACATCACAACGCTAATACCTTTGATCGGTTCATTTGTACCTTGTGGGGGCTTGGAAACTGCTTAGCCAAAATGGCTAATAGTAACAACAAAAGACAACTGTAGAACAACACAATTGATGATCTGCTGTATCAGAGAGAAAAACATCTAAAATTAGATTCAGACAAACACTAGGGCGTTGCCTCTAAGCACTGCTTAAAGTTCAGCTGTTGTTTGTATATCAGTGGCTTGAGAGGTTCCTGGGCCAAGATGTCATAGTGGGTTAGCAATAGTGTGAGGCACTAAAGGAAAGGCCCGAGGTTCTGTTATCTCTCTCAAGGTTATCTTCATATCCTTCTTTCCTCTCTGCTCAGACCCACCATTAGGATCTAGAGCCTGCCTGCTACAGTACCAACGTACTTCATAGCACTCTCCGAAAACAAAAATATAATATACAATTTTCTTCTGTGGAGGATGTCTTCTAAAAAGTCGTATTTTTTAAAATCCTATACCTAGTGTAAATCTAGGACTTTTTAAAATGTTAATCTACACTATGTTCTAGTGTAAGTCTAAATGAAAAATAAATTGGTGATCATATTTTTTAAAGAGTCGATATAAGTGCCAAAACGCATTAAAAACACATGCTTAGCCAGCCCAGTCCAGAGTCATATCCCGAAGTCATCTCCATCTCAGGGTCACACTGCGTGAACAAAAGACCACCACACCGTGAGACATGCCACGTGTGTTCACTCCAATTCATCATTTCATGCCATTTTCCTCTTTCCACCCCCATCCGATTACCCCTGAATCTGGGTTTCCCCTGGCGCCCTCAGACAATGCCTAAATGCTAGATCAGAGAAGCTAGAGGAGGTACAATTGATCCTGTAGCTCATGGGGTTTGCAAGTTAGCACTGGTTTAATGGTGTCAAGTGGAGATAGGTTTTTTGGCCTTTCTCAGGAGGCAACCCCCTGTGAAAAGTATCCAGGCCTTCAGAAGTACTCATATCATTCTATACTTAAGTCCCTAACACCCCTAAAGTCATTATTATTTTCCTGACTTTCATTCAGTATTTGTTTTAGCAGTTACTGGTTAACATTGCTGGTAGCTTAATAAATCCCCACACAGTGATTTCTGAGCCATCTTAAAATGAGGCCGTTTTTACTGCTGTAGATAATGAATATGAGGTTAAAAAGTGGTGAAATGCTCCTTTAAATGCAGATATCATCTACCAGTTAATCTATATTCAAGATCAATCAGAAGGTTAGCTTTTGAAAAGGCATTGTATCCTTAGGTAAAGGGGTAAATTGGAAAAGCAGTCATTAGAAATCCCAGCAATCTGGAATAAATTCAATAATCTGACCTAAATGACTCAGATGTCAACCCAATCCTCTCGCAGTGACACAACATGTCAGAAACAATCTACCAATCAAAATATGACAGTAAAATAATGTGTCTGCTCATATTAAAGTGACAGTGAAACCTGTTCCTTTCGTTTATACCCATTTCGTCAGCGAATCATTGTGACAGATTAAAAGGTTGTACCGTTCAACTGGCCTCGCTCTCTCTTCGTTGTGGGGAAGCAGGAATGTTGATATTGGTGAGCATTATAAAATACTTGCTACTTCATCCTGTAACTCAAGCTACCTATTCTACTCCAAGACATATAATAAAATGCCAACGTCCTTTCAATGAAATAGGCTCTGATCCTCATAACCCATAACCAGTTGACCTCAAGTGCTTCATTTGACCGGGCCGACCCCCTTAAACATTGACATTGGGCACGAGTGCTTGGTTAGTCAAATAGGACACCCCTTTGATTTGTTAAGTAGGGGAGCCAAGCACAAATAGGACACCCCTTTGATTTGTTAAGTAGGGGAGCCAAGCACAAATAGGACACCCCTTTGATTTGTTAAGTAGGGGAGCCAAGCACAAATAGGACACCCCTTTGATTTGTTAAGTAGGGGAGCCAAGCACAAATAGGACACCCATTAGATTTGTTAAGTAGGGGAGCCAAGCACAAATAGGACACCCCTTTGATTTGTTAAGTAGGGGAGCCAAACACAAATAGGACACCCCTTAGATTTGTTAAGTAGGGGAGCCAAGCACAAATAGGACACCCCTTTGATTTGTTAAGTAGGGGAGCCAAGCACAAATAGGACACCCCTTTGATTTGTTAAGTAGGGGAGCCAAGCACAAATAGGACACCCCTTAGATTTGTTAAGTAGGGGAGCCAAGCACAAATAGGACACCCCTTTGATTTGTTAAGTAGGGGAGCCAAACACAAATAGGACACCCCTTAGATTTGTTAAGTAGGGGAGCCAAGCACAAATAGGACACCCCTTAGATTTGTTAAGTAGGGGAGCCAAGCACAAATAGGACACCCCTTTGATTTGTTAAGTAGGGGAGCCAAGCACAAATAGAGGCGAAGATATTTAGCATTTTTAGATGATGGACCACCTCTCTTTCCAAGGCAACGGGTCCCAACGAGCGTTTCACGTCGCCCCTGATGCAATGAATAATCCACATGGCAGTTAATGTGAGCTATGCTGATACTCCCACCATAGTTTGTGTTCAGACATCACAGCTTAGTGTCTGCTGATTGTATATTGAAGCCGAGCCAGTTGACAATAAATCACTGGATTCACCAGCCAGAGAGAAAAACTGTTTAGACAACGGCCCAATGGAGCTCGCTGTAATTGACAGATGAGTCAAGCTCCTTCCACCACATTAGCTCTGGAGCACTGAGACTGAGCTGGGAATGGCAGTGAGTGTGTGTGTGTTCCTGCGTGTGTGTGTGTCTATTCTGTCTTTAAATGAAGGTGTTGTGGCTGATGTGTCACTTATAAATGTACTCCTGCTCTTAACAACAAGCCTCTATAATCATTATTTCATGTACAGTAGCTGTGTAGCTACTAGATTAACAACGCTCCCTCCCTCTCTCAAAGCTCTGATTGTTATATGGCATGCCTCATGACTTTTATGAGTGAGCATGACAAAAATGCATGGTGATGTCCTTTATCCATTGGGGTAAGAGAAACCACCAAATTATGATTAACTGAGAGGGAGCCGATTGCATTAAAAAAGACATGCTAACCTGATTAGATTTAAGACATATTTTCATCTTGCGTTTAGTGAGTGTGATTGACAAGTAGTACTACATTAATCTAGAATTATAGAAGGTAACTGAATGAATTCACAGTTCATTCAAACAGAATCATGCTACAAAAATAAAATTAGAGTTAAACATTTTAAACTCACAAACTCATGGCTGTTCATTAATGTTTTATGTGATAAACAACTCTACATAAAGATGAATTGCCAATGACCTAGCTGCATGATGGCATTAATAATGCCAGTAGAGTTCACTGGTCTCTGATCCCTCTCTCCCTCCAGTGTGACAAGTGACCTAGCATCTGCTAACACATTAGAAGCTCTTCATCTTCTTCATGATGGGTAAAAAGGCCCTTACAGCGGTTCACACTACACACTGAGCCATCCATTTCACACAGGAGAAACTGGAGGACCCTCCATCGATCCTGCTGTAAAAAATATTCAAACCATCTGGCTAGCCTCCACTGTCATAAATTACCTTGATGGACTCCTGTGTTTCCAAACCAGGGAGAGAAAACCGCCGCAGACCTGCGCTAGCTAACTTCTGGCAGGGACTACAAGTAATGCTGGGAAACACTAGACCACATCTCATATGTCCCCGGTCACAGTCACAAATCACAGTGGAACATGAATAATAGTTTGACTTGCGTAAGCAATCTGGTTTCTAACAGCAATGTGGCCTATCCATTCGGGCTGATATATGCTTTGTCAATTCGCTGTCACTGAAACTGACCAGTGATACTGGGAATTGGACCAGATCCAGAAGTACCAGAGGGATGTTATTGCAGAATGGGCCGGGCCTGGGCCTAGGTTGGCAAGAACTCATGTCCTTGTCTGTCTATCTCCCTGACAGCTTCTCAGTAGACGCCCCGGTATTGTTTCACACTTATGAGTGTTGTACTTGTGTAAATAACATTGTCCTGTCTGTAATGGTCACAGCATATAAAGATTTAGGAGGATTGGTGTTCCAACACTGCTGAGAGTATTAAAGGAACATTTCTAAAATGTTCTACTTCATTTTCATAATCTCCAGCTCGTTTCTATGTTTTGTGTTTTGTAGTAAAAAAAAAGATTGAGGAAGATAAGTGTTTCCAATGATATCATCAACCAATTAGTAGACAATTAGTAGACAATTAGTAGGCAATACCAACTCATAATTGGTTAACAATCACACAATGCACACCGATGATGTCATTGGAAACACATATCTTCCTCTCGGTTTTACTACCAAACATAGAAACCACAGGAGGTTGATGAAAATGAAGCTGAAACATCCATACGCCGTGTACTGCTGTTGGGAGTGGTGATCTATCTGTACAATGAATGGTAAAGAACATTGTACATACATACAGTATCTTATCGCACCAGATGCATACGGAGATCAGTAGGACTCCGATTTTTTTGTTGGTGTACTTGGTTGAAATAATAACAGTTTCTTGAATCAAACATTTCATTTGATCTCTAAACTTAAGTGGCACCATCCACAAACTGTTATAGTATTTTAGTCAAAACAAATTCAGCACATCTTCCACTTGACTTAAACACGTCTTATTAAGATGAAATATCAAAAAGGAAAAACATTAACTTTTTATTATTCACAAAGTGAAAAGAAAATAAACAAATATCTTCTAAATTAAATATTTTTTAAACGAAATCCCCAAAAATCTTGACACAAAACTTGACGGTGTCATCTTTCTACTTGCAGTTCTACCTGTATACTTTCAACATCAGTTTTCAGAACTCAGCTCCTCAAGAGACACCTTCGACTACATCAAACAGCAAGGTAAAAACAATAGTGTCACTGACATTTCCTCCGAACCGAGCACAAACAGAATTATTCAGAATGAGAGAGAGAGCAGAGTACCATCTGCAAACTGCAAGAAAATGACACTTGGTAGAAAGCAGTATTCTCAAAGCAGTTTAGAGCAGAGTTCAGCAGTTGAAACTGTCAGTGAAGTTAAGAAGGTTTTAATCTAGCCGAGCCCCAGCCTTCTGTCTAACAGAGAGAAAGAACGGCCCGGGACTTCCAGGATGTGTCCCAAATGGCACCCTATTCCCTATAGTGCCTTCAGAAAGGATTCACACCCATTGACTTTTTCCACCTTTTGTTATGTTACAAAGTGGGATTAAAATGGATTTAATTGTCTTTTTTACTCTGTAATACTCTGTAATGTCAAAGTGGAAGAAACATTCTAACATTTCCCTTTGTCTAATATTAGGTTTTGGTTGAAGATCTAATAACATTAAGTATCAAAAATACGCGAAAATAGAACAAATCTGAAAGGGAGCAAATACTTTTCCCCGGCACTGTAAGTATTCAACCCCCTGAGTCAATACATGTCAGAGTCACATTTGGTAGTGATTACAGCTGTGAATCTTTCTGGGTAAGTCTCTTAAGAGCTTTCCACAGCTGGATTGTGCAACATTTGCCCATTCTTTTCAAAATTATTCAAGCTCTGCCAAATTGGGTGTTGATCATTGCAAGACAACAATTTTCAGGTCTTGCCATAGATTTTCAAGCAGATTTAAGCCAAAACTGTAACTAGGCCACATTAACTGACTTTTTGGTAAGCAACTCCAGTATAGATTTGGCCTTGTGTTTTAGGTTATTGTCCTGCTGAAAGGTGAATTCATCTCCCCGTGTCTGGTGGAAAGCAGACTATAGCAGGTTTTCCTTTAGGATTTAGGGAACCAAAAGTCCTACAGTACGCCCCAAAAATGCACAAATATCATACACCCCCCCCAAAAAATGCTACCTTCCCCTGTTATTGTAATGGTGAGAGGTTTGCATATCTTGAGGGTATGATATTTGTGCGTCTAACTTTCTCACTCATCATTATTCACCATTCATTCAGGATTATCTGTAATCAATGGTAGTATCCCCATTAATGTACAAGTGTTTAGAAAAAATGTTCTACTCGTATTTACAATTAAATTTAGGCTGTAACACAACAAAATGTGGAAAAGGGCAGGGGGTGTAAATACTTTCTGAAGGCCCTGTATATCGTGCACTACTTTGGACCGGAGCCATATGGGTCCTGGTCAAAAGTAACGCACTACATAGGGACTAGGGTGCCATTTGGGACGCAACCCCAGTGTGTTCCAGTTCTCTATAATAATAACAGGGATATTCAGGGCCTGCCTCCAAAAATGAGCTCTCATCATCATTTCTCCCAGCGAGAAGAGGAGAGGACAGAGGAGTATGGTGTGTTTTGGACATGCGGTGAGGGATTTCAGGGCCCGGTTCCCCTTCGCTCTACATCGCTTTCCCTCATCTCATCCATCTCCATAGCCCTGCACTAATGGCTATTCATGTTGCAGAGCCAATCCACTCCTGGGAAGAATAACATCACATCATCTCCCTCTGATAAACGCAACAGAGCCGCGCATCACAGAGGAAGAGCAGATATTCATGGCTGGCAGCTGCTCGCTGTGTGCCTGAGGCTGTAAGACACAGAACACTTGTAGGACCTAATGTAACGTATTTTCAAGTAAAAGATGTATGTTCAATTCAAAATAGAAAGGAGACAATGTCTTCAAACTGAATGAAAAACAAACCTAAATGTAATAGTTATACCAACATGATTCTCACCGCACAAGAACAGACCCATGACCTATTACCTTGATCTGAGAACATGTTTACCAGTTGTTGACCTAAAGAAATGATCCTACAAGCCGACTCCAGATCATTAAAACATATTAACCGACATAAACTAGTTTTGGAAACCAAAAGCATATGGGGGTAGACATATGGGAAAAGGAATCCTACCTGTTCGTCCATTATATATTTTAGAGATCCAATCTCAGTGTAGCCCAGAGGTTGAAATATGCACGTGGATATAAGCATGCATGATGACAATCTCTTTCTTTATGAGAGCTCATTACATCCCTGTGTTGTGAGTTATTGGCACATTTTATATCCATATGTTTAATGGTAACAAAAGACTAATTCATTATAAAACTGATCCTTAGCACCTCTTCAGCCGCACAAACTGGCAAACACCTCCAAGAATATAAAACTTGGTCCGGTGACAATTACTTGTGAACTCATATGTGGGGATTAAAGCCATATGTCTTTATATTGTCAGTGTGTCTCAGAGTGTGTAACCCATAGAAGCAACCGTAGTCAACATAGTTCACTTGTCATTCTTCATATGCATTATCCAGTTACACAGAATTCTGAAAGTGTTTCGTTTGTAGGATCTTGGAGCTCCATAGGACAGAATCCACATGGTTTCATTTATCAGCTACTTGGTTATAAAAGAAAGACACAAGACAAAAAGTAGAACTACCCTGAATTGGCATGTGCTCAAGAAATATTTAACTTGTAGAGTTGGAGAGTTCCACGCAACCGACAGAGGGAAATATTTTTGGTATCTCCGATTGTTCTGGCAATTCTCACATAGAAACTTAATTGGGAGAAAGGATGTTTGACATGCTTTTTACATTAGTATCACAAACCATTTACCAGAAAATCATGATGGAAGTGGCCATTTTAGGCCCTTTTTAGACCTACAAAAGACCTTATAAGACCTTATGATTTGTGAACCGTACATGATACAGACACCTTGTTGTCATTATACTCCTTATAGCAGGCTCTATCATATGGAGTATGTCTAGATTCTGAAATACACATACATTTATTCAACATAAAAAATATTAATATAAATATCTCAAAATTAGCCTTTTGGATTAAGCTCATTTCTAGACATACTCCATATGATAGAGCCCACTATAAGGAGTATAATGACAACAAGGTGTCTGTAACATGTATAGTTCGTGGATCATAAGGTCTTACAGGAAGGAGGCTTGTATGGCTCTAAAAAGGGTTTGTGACAGAAATGTAAACGCATGTCAAACTTGTACTAATGAAGTTTCTAAGTTAGAATTGCCAGAACAATCGGATATATTTTCCGTATGTTTCAGTGTGTGGTTTTCACTTTGCCTCCATACAGTCCTTAGGGCATTCATAATACTGCACCTAATACACACAGTGAATACTGTAGGGCGTACTGTAAACCTACAGCACGTGTACACCTTGCAATAGACATACACAGGGGATTGACTTGACTGTAACACTGTTCCTCCTGGAGGAGCACAGGTCATCCACAAACTTCCTCCACTTCTTGTGGAATGCAAGTGGACTTGGAAGAGTTAAACTCTCTATGCTTTTATCCATATTTCCCATTTGAACAACAGATTTGGTTCTGTAACGGTGGCGGCCAGCATTGGTCTTTAAGTTTAACAATGATGTTTATCAGGGGAGAAGCGGTCCTGCTACAATCATTATGAGACGCAGGTAACTGTCTCTGAGAGCACGTACAGAACCTTTAATAGGGCCTGGCAGGAGTGTTCTGCCTTCCCTCACTGGAGGTTTATGGCAAACATTTCCATACTCAAGGCTATGCCAAAGATAAAGGGAATATTATCAACTGAGGGACAGGTGTGTTTTTTTTTAGGTAGATTTGCTTAAAAGGTCGTGAAACAAACATCAAATAGAAAGTTAGCCATTTATTTATTTTGAGGCAAGGCGATGATGGAGACAAACATGTTGTATCAAAGACTTTACCATACCGTCTAAATAACCTAGGACTAATCATTAGTGAGCTCTTTTGAAAGTAAATTTTGTGGTAAATAGACTGACTTCATGCAGCCTATTCACAATCAAACTAATGTCTGTATTTTAACAATGTTAGTGATGCTGTCATTATCCTTTGCTTGAGAAGCAACGATGGAGTTGGTCTTTTATCTAAATCATAGTCTCGTTCCATGAGCTCTAACAACAAAAATGTCAAAAACAGTGATAATGTCCCAGGGCCCCTCTTCATAATGACTAATCCATCCTCAACAATATCAGTTTATCAAGCATTAGTCATCCCATCCAGCTGTATGATAATGGAGGGAGAGAGGGGTGGAGGGAAGGAGGGAGGGATAGCTACCAACCGGTGTATTAGTCATCCCATCCAGCTGTCTGATAATGGAGGGAGAGAGGGGTGGAGGGAAGGAGGGAGGGATAGCTACCAGCCGGTGTATTAGTCATCCCATCCAGCTGTCTGATAATGGAGGGAGAGAGGGGTAGAGGGAAGGAGGGAGGGATAGCTACCAGCCGGTGTATACCTCTCTAGGACTTGCTGAGCTGGAATATACAGTACTTATCCCTCCCCCTTTCTCTCTATGTCCCCTATTTCCAGCTTTCTCTTCCCTCTCCCACCTCTCCCTTTCCACCCCTTACCTCCCTCTATCTTACCCATCTTTCTCTCTCTTTCTGTCCTTCCCCCTTCCTCCCTCCCCCTCTCACTCAGTACTTCTCATCCAGAGCTCTGTCATCAGGCCTCTCCCCTGTCTCTCCAGCACGGCCTGACAGCCCATTCCTCATCATTTCCCCATTTTGGCAAAACCCAACTCTCCCCCTAATGGTTCTGCTGCTCTGCTCTGAACGCTTCCAGATGTTTGTGTATTTGTTGTGCTTCGACTGTAAAACACTTTACTCTTAGTTTGGATGCGTACCCGTTTCCCCCCCGTATTGGTGGTGAGGGAGTGTGTGTGTGTGTGTGTGTGTGTGTGTGTGTGTGTGTGTGTGTGTGTGTGTGTGTGTGTGTGTGTGTGTGTGTGTGTGTGTGTGTGTGTGTGTGTGTGTGTGTGTGTGTGTGTGTGTGTGTGTGTGTGTTTGTGAGCATGCATGTGTTTATTGAGAACTGTATATCTACAGATCGCCCCATCGTGTAAAAAAGTGAACTGTACAGCAAGCGTGAGAATTCCCATGGGTGTCGTCAGTGTGTGTGTGTGTGTGTGTGAGCATGTGTGTCTGAGTAAGTGAGGGGGTTTGAAGGCTTTGAAGCCTTGCTTTCCTCCAGGGCTTTTAATAGCAGTTGTGTACCATTTAAAATACATACATACTAAGCAGCTGGAAGCAGTCCCAGAATGAAAGCATTGAGCTAGGCTTCATGGCTCATGGCATTTCTCTTTGTTTATTCTCTGTTTACTTAGCAGTCTATACACTGGGATCCCTTTCATTTAGGCCTGTCACTTGTGAAGGATGGACCACATCAAACAGTCTGATCCATTAAAGAGCAGTGGCTGATGCCTGAGAAATATATTAGCCTAAATATGTAGATAATTGTAACTATCACTCGGAAGTAAAACAGTGTATTTCAACTGTAGAGTGCAGTAAAGATATATATATATATATATTACATGGGTAGCATCACAAGGGCTTGTTGTTGGCTGAGAAGAAAGTCAAGAGTGTGCAAAGCTGTCATCAAGGCAAAGGGTGGCTACTTTGAAGAATCTCAAATATAACATATATTATTTGTTTATCACTCTTTTGGTTACTAAATGATTCCATAGTTTTGATTTCTTCACTATTATTCTACAATGTAAAAAATGGTAAAATAAGGAAAAACCCTGGAATGAGTAGGTGAGTCCAAACGTTTGACTGGTACTGTACATGTTTTAAGCCTACTGCACTAAGGTCTATCGCATAAACCATCACTGAGAACATGATATCGTCAGATAATGAAATGTTGTTGTTAGACCATCACACACATTATGTTTGACAGGTTTTAATTACAACTCAGCCTTGATTCGTTATTAACTACAGTAAGCCATTATGGAGTAATGCTCCATTCAAACTCTTTAGGTATTTATTATTAGGTACTTTAACATCTCAGTTATTTGTCCATTGTAGGTATGTTGCGAGGACAAACTTTAGTCTGAGGCCTCTCTTTGGGAGATCAAATCCACAATGTTATTAGAAGTGTCTTGTACTCTGATTGTGAGAGTCATTTTGAAACAGCGCTCTGCTCCGTACTAGAGGTGTCGTCGGGAAGAGTACTTTGAATCTCCGACTGCCAGCCTGGCAGACAGCTAAAACCAGAGCTGACAGCAGAGGAGGATCCTAAGGTCTCTAGTGGTGACTCTGCTCCCTAGGCCTCCAGACCTGTCACTACTCCACTCTGTGTCACCCTGGCCTGCTCCAAAACACATCACAGTCTCCCCGTCTTTTTTCTCCCTGTCCTACCCTCTTGTTTTTAGTCGCTAGCTTGCTTGCCCTCTCCTCCTTCATTGCTCACTCTCCTCTATCTTCCGCTATTATGTTTACAAATCTTTTTATTTTTTCTATATTTCTTTCTTTCTGTGTTGCTCTCTTTCCCCCCACCATCTCCCTCCCTCCACCCTCTTCTTCCCTTGTCTCCTCTCTTTTCGTCTTGTCCATGGCTGACTCCGCCACACAGCCACCCCCAGACAGGGGCTTTTCCTGGAGCCGTATCCCCACTCTCCACCCCTCTCCCCCTGGGCACTGACCTGCCAGCTCTGGCCCCTCCCTAGAGCTCCAGACTGCAGTAATTACTAGTGGCACCTGGGCTCTGGGGCTCCTATACAGGTGTGTGTGTGTGTGTGTGTGTGTGTGTGTGTGTGTGTGTGTGTGTGTGTGTGTGTGTGTGTGTGTGTGTGTGTGTGTGTGTGTGTGTGTGTGTGTGTGTGTGTGTGTGTGTGTGTGTGTGTGTGTGTGTGTGTGGGGAGGCTCTCTCTGCAGCAGACAGGGGGCTGTCAGACTTCCTAGCTACATCCCACCAACTAGGGCCATGTAGGGGCTAACACAAACAGACATCCCTGCTCCACGGTTCATCAAACCACACCTAAATATAACTGATACAAATATATGGTGATTCATTCAAAGGGATAACGAACTTTATCAGCAACATGTAATGATAATATTATAGTATTATGACAATGATTGTAAACCATACTAAAATCTCTACAGTGATAACGACGTTAGTGTACCAGTTTTGTTAACAGTTTCTACTGAAACGTCCTCATCTCACAGTGCAAGTACGTAGAAGGTAAGAACGCACAGAAAGTTATCGTGATTGCTCCCCCACATTTAGTTCATCCAGTATGTTTAAAAAGCATAGAGAAGTAAGTGGGCTGCCGTGCTGAAGGAGGACTGAGGCGGGGGGCATAAAGAGGAGGTGAGGCTTGAAGATGAGGGCAGTGTTATCTAAGGCTGCAGCGCTCGCGTCATAAACATAACAAACGGTGACTGTCACCACACCACGGCCCAGATCTAAGAGGGAGGGAGAAATATCTCACATGTCAGATCCCCTCACCTTTTAATGGACTGTTCCCTGGCCGGCCTGATGTTGACAAAGCACAGGGTCTCTCCGCTTGTGTCCCAAATGGCACCCTAGTCCCTATGGGCCCTGGTCAAACGTAGTGCACTATAAAATGAATAGGGTGCCATTTGGGACTGTCTCTGTCCCTCTTCCTACATCACATGGAAAGCTGCTGGTCAGCCACTGTGAAATAGATCTGTCCTTGGCACTGGACGGGAGGAGGGTTGTGTGTGAGTACGTGTGTGTGTGTGTGTGTGTGTGTGTGTGTGTGCATGTGCGGTGTGTGCGACCCCATGTGTGTGAGGTGCTCAATGTTGACCTCTTGAGCTGGCTGCCATGGCGTCGGGCGCATCACAGCGGCAGTGTTTTGCATGGCGGAGACAAAGAGCATGATGAATGTCTCATGTTTAAACCTGCTGCCCTGCTGTGTGGTCCGGTAAAATGGCCTCAGGGCCACTCACACAACATCGCTACAGACACAAAGAACCGGTCACCTTTTCTTTCTACTACAAGCCTGGCCAGCACAGTGACTGCCTTACTGCAGCTAGGAGAGAGACAAGCAACACAGAGGAATGTACCAGTGCATTTAGTTAAGAATATAATACAATTCAACACAATAGAATAAATAATCATTTACAGTAAGAAAGATGCATATAAAATGTATGCATTTGATATTAATGCAACTGTGTAACAAATGCTTCTCCATAATATATTATAATACATATATTTTCTGCTAAAACTGGGGCAACTTTAGAACTTACATGAGTCTAGAAATACATGAGTCTAAAAAGATGTGTTTGGTCTATAATGTACAGAGGTATGTAATGTAAAGAATGTCATCTCTTTCACACATTATTAGATCAGAATAAGGCCTAAACAATGACTAGCATCAACATATCATCATTGATGGTTCACATATACACACCCTCACATCAGAATCAAAATCAGAACCAAAACCTAGATACATTTCAGGATCCCTCAACTACTCAAAGATATGAGCTGAGGGAAAACTGACCACTATTATGATCCCAGATGAATCTCAAGTCCACTATTCTCTCACTACAGTTCATCAATAAGAAGAAAAACATGCATATTCATATATATTATCAAAGAGGGTTCCCTTTAAGGACAATGGACATTATTTTATTTTTATTTATTTTACTTAACCTTTATTTATCTAGGCAAGTCAGTTAAGAACAAATTCTTATTTACAATGACTGCCAACCCTGGCCGACGCTGGACCAATTGTGCGCCGCCCTGTGAGACTCCAAATCACAGCCGGATGTGATGCAGCCTGGATTCGAACCAGGTATTGCAGTGACACCTCTTGCACTGAGATGCAGTGTTTTAGACTGCTGTGCCACTCAGGAGCCTGGATTTATTATGAATATGTTGTTCATATTGTGTTCAGCTATCTTAATCTCTGACATGTCTGATGAGTGTGTGGATCAGGGAGTGGGGATGTGAGATCATCCTGACCTTGGTTTTATAAATTTGATGTACATGTTTATTGTGTATATATAATATACCAGATAAAAGTTTGGACACACCTACTCATTCCAGGGTTTTTCTTTCTTTTTTTTATTACTATTATTTACATTGTAGAACACTAGTGAAGACATTAAAACTATTAAAAAACACAAATGGAATCATGTAGTAACCAAAAAAAGTGTTAAACAAATCCAAATATATTTTATATTTAAGATTCTTCAAAGTAGCCACCCTTTGCCTTGATGACAGCTTTGCACACTCTTGGCATTCAGTCAACAAGCCTCATGAGGTAGTCACCTGGAATGCATTTCTATTAACAGATGTGCCTTCTTAAAAATTAATTTGTGGCAATTATTTCATTCTTAATCCGTTTGTGCCAAACAGTTATGTTGTGACAATGTAGGGGGGGTATAAAGAAGATAACCCTATTTGGTAAAAGACCAAGTCCATATTATGGCAAGAACAGCTAAAATAAGCAAAGACAAATGACAGTCCATCATTACTTTAAGACACGAAGGTCAGTCAATCTGGAAAATTTTGAAAACTTGAAAGTTTCTTCAAGTGCAGTCGCAAAAACCATCAAGCGCTATGATTAAACTGGTTTTCATGAGGACCGCCACAGGAAAGGAAGACCCAGAGTTACCTCTGCTGCAGAGGAGAAGTTAATTAGAGTTACCAGCATCAGAAATTTCAGCCCAAATAAATGCTTCACAGAGTTCAAGTAATAGACACATCTCAACATTAACTGTTCATCAAATTGTCGAATTTATGCAAAGAAACTACTGCTAATGGACACCAATAATAAGAGACTTGCTTGGGCTAAGAAACACGAGCAAGCAATGGACATTAGACCGGTGGAAATCTATCCTTTTGTCTGAAAATTTGACATTTTTGATTCCAACCACCGTGTCTTTGTGGGATGCAGAGTTAGTGAACGGATGATCTCCGCATGTGCGGTTCCCACCGTGAAGCATGGAGGAGGAGGTGTGGGGGTGCTTTGTTGGTGATACGGTCTGTGATTTATTTAGAATTCAAGGCAAGCTTAACTAGCATGGCTACCACAGCATTCTGTAGAGACACCATTCCATCTGGTTTGTGCTTCGTGGGACTATAATTTGTTTTTCAACAGAACAATGACCCAACACACCTCCAGGCTGTGCAAGGGCTATCTGACCAAGAAGGAGAGTGATGGAGTGCTGCATCAGATGACCTGGCCTCCACAATCACCCAACCTCAACATAATTGAGATGGTTTGATTTGATTTGTTTAACACATTTTTGGTTACTACATTATTCCATATGTGTTATTTCATCATTTTGATGTTATTCTACAATGTAGAAAATAGTAACAATAAAGAAAACCCTTAAATGAGTGTATATATATATACCCACATTGTATATGCCCCCTCTAATAAATCTGATGTGAGTGAGGACTAGAGAGGGCTCATAAGGAAGTGTAATCTTTACCTTTGTGGTTCTTGCCGTCTCTAGAGCCTCTGGGTAGAGGGGTGTAGGGCATAAAGGAACACTCAGACCTGGGGTCACCTGGGGCCTGGGGAAACGAAACACACACACACAATTTACTATTTAGCGTGTAAAAGAAAAAACATGTCCTCAGCTATCAAACAAATTCATTGATAGAGAGAGAGAAAGAGATGCAGAGAGTGAGAGAGAGAGAAAGGAGAGAGAAAAAGGGAGAGATGCAAAAGTAGAGAAGGGTTGAGCGATTTCATTGCCGTGACTGATTGTCCGAGTGCCATAAATTCTATTGAAGCGAGACAGGAAATGTTGGAGTTCCATTCCTGTTTTATCGCAGATGGAGGGAAGGAGCGCTGGGCCAGGGCAGGTTTCATTACTTTCTTATGGAGAGGTAGGCGCTACGACCCTGGCTTTGATGGTTTGTCCCCCTCCTGGCCTGTTAGAGGGGGTCTATATGGGGGAAGGCCTCATGACTACTGAGCCATAACCTGCTGTAGGGGTCAAACCAAGGGCAGACACCACACACTATGAACCACAGCCCCTCTAACCCTAGCCCTAACTAACACACTACTACTGCTGTCTGACTACACACCAACAGGTGGCATGACACCACCACTCTGACTCTCCAACGTTCTCTGCTACTGGCTTTCAGGTTTCAGACTTACATCCACTGTTTCTTGAGTTCTCAGCTCTTTTACACTAGGTGTGTTCTTGGAAAGACTGTGTAACTCAGTGTGATGTAGGTCTATGTGGTGATCAGGGTTGGGGAGTAACGGATTACATACAAAAAAGGTCAATGTAATCCGTTACGTTACCAGCAAAAATATGGTAATCAGATTACAGACGGTTTTGAAAAACTAGATAATTACTTTGAGGATTACGTTTAAATTCAGAAAGGATTTTTGCTTTTAACCAAAACAGAGTTGGGCGGCTCTGCTTTAAACAGCGGCGTATTATCAAGATATCAAAGTGTCACCAACAAACAATAGGCCTATAGCAAATGCAGCATATGGCATTCATTTTTCACATGTAAATAGCACTTTTCAGTAATGCTCAAAGCATGCCATTCCATGAGCGCAGCATTTATTTTTCTAATTGAATCAATGAGCCCAATCAGTCCTCCATTACAACAAAATCATAAACAACAGAGTAGGGCTGGCTAATAAGTCCGTAGTTTTGGGGTCCTGCTCAGGTAAAACATTATGGCTAATCTATACTTCCATATTTCCAAGTCCTATTCTTGAAGATCAAGGCGTATAACATTTATTGGAATGACTGAAATTCTGATAGACTTTGGTTTTTAATGTAAAGATATAATTTAATCGTGTTATTATACGTAGTAGAAAGCGATGGCCTATATAACCAACCTATAAAGTAAAATATAACATCCATATATGTCCAGCTACGTAAACTTTAACATTGATTTATCCTGCAAGTGATGTCGTTCAATTGGTAACATACATTTTTGTCTTCTTCTAATGCCTCAAGGGAAAGTGATCTAGAAGTAACTGAATGTAATCAGATTACATTACTGAGTTTGGATAATCCAAAAATACTGATTACAAATTTGAACAGGTAACTAGGAACTGTAACGGATTGCATTTACAAAGTAACCTACCCAACCCTGTGGTGACAGTCTACATTTCCCAACTGTACCTACTGAAAATACATGGGTTGGTTGCACGTTCAATTTACTCCCAAGAACAGAACGGCCACCAGCAAGGCCCAGAGTTTAGACAATACAAACTATACTGATATTAAGACTGAGTGTGTTTGAACAGGTCAAAAGTGTTTATTTGTTTTTCTTCTTTTGGTGCGAAAGACCTAAATATCCTGTTTTATTTGTCTTCTGTTCCCTGGACTTTTAGCTGTTTCAACAGGCAGTTTATCTTGACATGTTGCTATCTGATGCCTTTGCAGAAATACCCTCTTTCCTCTCCTGCAGGAAGGAATTCACTGGGCTTTTAATCATAGCAAAACACCAAAGTGACAAATACATATTAGAGATGGTTTAGTGCTGCTATTTCTCCCCTTGTGTGGTTGTTTCACTAGTCTACAGCCCCCACGCACAACCTTGAGAAACAAGAGAGGTGGACAACGCTAAATGAAAACATATTCTTCAATGGCGGTGTAAATTGAAAATGATCCCATAATGTGCTTTCAGATAGGATCTCTGAAGGACATTACAGTACATAGGCTGGCTTGTGCTGGTGAGCACATGCTTTATATATTACTAGGAAAAGACTTCCAGACAAAATGATATCAACGCGTTCTGGGTGCAATAACTTACTGGTAGATGAGCGAATTAGAATGACAATATCACAAAATATCCTGTCCACATAATACTTTAAACTTCACTTCAAGGTCAGTTTTTTGGGTGTTATAGCTATTTAAGGTAGTATTCTTTTTTACAGTACTATATCTTACAACCAGTGATGTAGTGAGTAAACACTGGTCACCGTCCGCCGCGAGTAAAGTAAGTCCTTATATTATCAATCCTTTTTTCCAAAATAGGTAGGTAAACACTCTATTTAAGGTGGTATTCTACTGTACCATATCTAACAACTATTTCAGGTAGTATTCTACTGTACCATATCTAACAACTATTTCAGGTAGTATTCTACTGTACCATATCTAACAACTATTTCAGGTAGTATTCTACTTTACCATATCTAACAACTATTTCAGGTAGTATTCTACTTTACCATATCTAACAACTATTTCAGGTAGTATTCTACTTTACCATATCTAACAACTATTTCAGGTAGTATTTAAACAGTACTGGAGGTCTGCCTTTCCTCTTCAATGTGTCAGCAGTATCCTAACATCCCCCAGTCATTGGGCTCTGACTACATAATAGGTCTGTGTCTTAGACATAGAATTACAACCAATAGAACAATGAACCATTGATTTGAATAGGAGTGAATGTGAATGTCTGTTCTACCCAGTTCTGATTCTATGGCCTGAGAGGCAGCCCATTGAGCCCCAGAGCGACCTGGCTGTCTGGTTTATTTCCTGTCCTGCCTGAGAGATCACAGACCCTGTTCCTCCCCTGGCCCCACAAAGACCCTCCTAATCCTGCTGCTTGTCCACAATTAATCTTCCCACCAGCCACGTTATTACCAGCACCACCCACAGACTGCGAGGGGCGGGGGGGGGGTAGTGGTTGGATAGGAAGCAATGTTCTGGGGTCGCTCCTCCTTACGGGTCGGCAGGGACGTCAATCAGTCGCTGCCCCCCCAAAATAGCCCGCTGTCAACATCAGAGCGTTGCCTTGATCCCCTCCCACCATGCCACGTCAACTGATCAAACACCCCCATCTTCCCCTCCCTCCCTATCCACAACACCACCCCACCCGTAGAACATTAATCAGACAGTTCTCCCTCTTACCCACCCTCCCCACTACTCCCCCCGCTTCTCCCCATTCACTTTACTCTATGACCCGTACAGGGGATGAGAAAGCTGCTTGGCCTCTGATGATGGGAGTCCCTATGGAACCAACTTCAGGGAGGACTAGATCTGAAACACAGCTGTTATCAGGGCCCTCTCTCTCTCTCTCTCTATTCATCTATGTCCTATATCTCTTCCTTGTTACCACTTTCTCTCCCTCTCTCATTTTCTGTGCTTCTTTACCCCCCCATTCTCTAGCTCTCTAGCCTTCTCTCCTTCCCCCTCTCCCTCCCTCTCTTTAAAAGGGCTGGCCGACCAGGCCAGTCTTTGATCACAGGCCTTAAGATTTTACACAAACATAATCAAAAGCCAAGAGTTGGCTCATACTGTAGGCCCACTGGACTCATTCATTTAGTAGGGTCACTGCTCAGTGCTCACAGATGCTTAAGACATTTACCCTGACGACCAGACCACGGTCTTCATTGATTTAAAATAGAAACGAATGGCAGCCGTTTAAAATGACATCTATCCATTACATGTTTTTGAATGTGTTTTGACTCATGTCGGTAAGTCATAACTGTGTATGTGAATACCAATAGTCCCTGTTAGCTACATTGAGAGTAGGTCTTCATCGGCCCATGGCAAACTGGAATAATAAAATGCTGTATATTCAGATCATAAATGAGCTTCAAAGAAATGAGAAACTGATGGATTGAAGAGGGCCTGAGATCACATCAATAACCGCTAAAAGCAAACATACTTAATGTTCAAAACATACTCTGAGAGGCGGACTGTGGACTACAAGTAATTATAGCCACCCCCCCTTCTCCCTCTTTTTCTCTCTCTCTCTCTCTCTCTCTCTCTCTCTCTCTCTCTCTCTCTCTCTCTCGTTGTTCCTGCACTGAGCAGATGGGGGTGCTGCAGTGTCATCTATTTAAGAGCGTCCCTTCTCTCTCTCCCTCCCTCTCTGTGCTGGCCGGAGTAGTATGCTCATCAAGCTAAGTATTGTTTTAATTTGCCGGGCCAGAGGCATATGCTGAGTGTTCACATCATTATAGTCTCTGTGCTGTGTGAGTTATCAACACAGCTTATAATAATACAGGCTGGGGAGAAGGAAAGCAGAATTCACTCTGATAATGGAGAGCGAGGGAGAAAGATAGAGAGAGGAATAAGAGAGGGAAACGAGAGAAAGTGAGGGATGAGAGAGAGAAAGAGAGAGGGGGAGGAGAGAGAAAGAGGGAGTGATAGAGAGAGGGGAGGTAGGGAGACAGAGGAAGCTCTGTTAAATGTCATAATGAAAGATGACTCCCATACAGGATTATACATCACACCAGTACTGTCTGTCTTCTCTCTTCTGCTGTTTCATACGAATAAATGCTGATAAACCTTGAGGCAATAATGATTATTGCTTCTAACAGATCACCATGAGAGAGAACGGGAAGATGAGGGCATGTAGAGTATTTTATGAATATACCCCAGACCCAACATTGTGACAGCCCTTGCCTATACCAGTCTCAGCTTCCTTCTGTCCGTGGAGATGAAGTATTTCTCAGATAGACAGAGCCAAAACCCTACAGTATATACGGAATACAGTTCAGAGAGTTTGGCTAACTCTGTTCAAGGTTAAGCTATCAGTCCCAAATGTTTCATGGTGATTTTGGTCAAACATAGTGCACTACAAATACTAAAGTGTCCATTGAGACTAAGGCCGATCTCTGGATGGAGTGCCCTGTTGGTAAGGACTCATCCCGCCCCGTCGCTCCCTCCCTCCCTCCCTCCCTCCCTACTTCTCGCCTCACCTCAACCTCCCTAGTTGAGACTGAGCAGCAATACAATCTAATAAGGGCTACGTCGTACAGGCCCAGCGGTGTAAACACCAGCTCCCTTTTTTATCTCCCTCTCCATCTGGACAAGCAGACAAAGTGCTAAAAGGAAATAAATAGGTCCTGACAGCCACATCAAAGGGTTCAGCCGACGGCTTACTGCTACTTAGGGCACAGGAATGCTGTTGCTAAGCATCAGACCACAACCTATCAGGGCCCAAGGTGTACACGGAGGGGCCAAGGACTGGGCCTTGCAGAGTAGAGAGGGAGATGGGGATGGGGGGGAGAAAGAAAGAAAGAGGGAGAGAGAGAGAGATGGGGGAAAAGAGGGAAGAAAAAGAGGAGGGGAAGGAGGGAGGGAAGAGGGAGAATAAACTGACAGTGATGGGAGGCTAGGGACTCTAGGAGGTTTTTGTAGCTTAAAGCAATTGTTAGAAGAAACAAGCTTTCTGTTTTGTTTTCTCTTGACACCATTTCTGCTGTTTGCGCTTGCAAAAGACATGTATAAAAATGTCTTTTGAAATGTTTTCTCTTTGGGTCTATATCAAAAATATTTATTTTGTGTGTGAACGTGGAACTTTCTTTCTCGTCTCTCCTTTAGCTCTTGCACTGCTTTCTTACGATTTTAAAGATCAGAGGAGACAGAAGTTGTACACTTATTTGAGTCAACAGTTAATGCTGGACTGACACATTTTTCATAGTTCTTTAATGTCATTTTGTGCTTCATACCTCTGATGTTCAGGGTTATGAACATAAAACCACGTAAACATCCTGAAAAACAGAGATACAAAACAAGTAATAGAAAATGATAGAGAGACATTGACTAACAATAACTTAATAACAGTCACGGTTAACGACGGCAAAAAAATACACAATGTTGTAATTAAGACACAAAGCCATTCTCTTATTCAAAGTTCAACTCCAGTTTAAACATCACGAGTTGCAAAGATGACTACGTACCACTTAGATTATTTTAAGAGGTACATTTAAGAGCCAAAAACAAATGATAAGTGCGTGTTTTTCGACAATGAAAAACTAGCAACAAAGTGCCTAGCAACAAAACAAATTGAAGTCAAATCTTGAAACAGTTGTTTGTAACACATTTCTGCATACTAAAGTATTAGTTCAGCACTGTATCGACCACACCTAGGAGAGAAAGTACTTCTAAAGAAACACTTTTATACCGTTGACCTTGATAATTGTGTTTCAGATACACATGCAAAAAACATGATGTGTTTTAAATTACTTTTGTGTGTGTAAAATGTATTAACTCTGTTTTCTTGTGGTGGGGGGGAACATTTGATGTAATGATGCCATACACAACACACAACAACCTAACGTTGTTAGGGCGTTCCATTAATGATTCACCAGTTTTACACCAATGAACTGGCTCAGAGTAAACGGATCACTGATCACAAGACCAGCAACTGGTTGGGCTTGTTTCGCTCTGAGCGGAAAGTGAAGGGTACAGCACTAGCAGAACCTACAACCTTGTGTCACCTCTCTATGTACAGCTCAGTGCTAAACAAGCAATGGATGGGTCACACGCACGCACGCAGCTCAGTGTTAAACAAGCAAAGGTCGTCTCACTACAGGAAGTTAAATCGCCCGTATCAACAACCCTTAGATGCTAATAGGTCTAGGTTTGTTTTTAGGGTTGAATTTGAAAAAGCTGCTCAGTCCGACCTTTTGATTTGAATGCCTCTCAGAATAAGCGAGAGTAATTTAAAGTAAAGCGGAAACATGCGGTTGTATTGTAGTGAAGGAACTCCGGTATAAGGCTTAGTACACGCTTCAGGCTGTTTCTTATTCGGCAAGGCTATGACCTTTCCACTGCTGGGCTGACTCTGACTCTGTATACTATCTACCATGTCCATAACCATTAAGATTATACAGGATAAAGTCTAACAAAATATATTAGTAACATATTAATGGTGTTGCATCCAATGGGAGTCTGGTAAGAAAAAGGTTATCCAGCAGCTCGGCCTGTAACAGTCTTAATGTATGATGATCACTGATGCAAGCTGGGAATAGTTACTCCCTACAGTTTATCATGCTGTTGGAAAGTCCAGAGATGTTTGAATGAGATACAAGTATGTAACGTCAATAGAAAATGACAGCCATTACACTGTGAGTCATTGTATAGTGTACTGTACAGACTTGTTTGTTTTCTTTAGAGAGTTGACCTCTACTAGCATTGAATTTGTCCACAAGATTCAAGGACAATTGTCATGCCATTTCCTCCCTAGCATCTTGTTGGAACAGAAACGTTTTCAATCACTTGAGATCCCCCCACCCCACCACGGAGAGAGACTCAGAAGTGTGACATATCATGAGGCTTTCGGTAGCGATTAGGGGCTGTAGCTAACGTCAGAGCTGTTTTCCACTACAGAGTGTGTGCTGCCTGGTTGCCTGGATGGCTGGATGGGTAGGATGTTTAATAATTGAAGACTCAGGGAGCGTGCCTGTCACACAGCCTTGTCTGGAATGTTTCCTATGCAATTAGACGGCGGGAGACATTTGAAGACGACCCACCAAAAAGTGACATGTGGAACTTAAAGGAAATTAGCTCTTCACACGAGTGAAATGTGAAGGTTACTTAGCAATGCTTAACTCAGAGATGTAGCTGTGTGAGTTTGTGTGTGTTTGACTGAGGCCCGGGTCTATGAAGACTGCTATTTTCTTTACTTTCAGCCGAGCTTCAGTCAAGGGAGATCACAGAGGGAATGAAAACTAATTTTGACTTGGGGCGTACAGAGAGAGAGAGAGAGAGAGAGAGAGAGAGAGAGAGAGAGAGAGAGAGAGAGAGAGAGACTGAGACTGAGACTGAGACTGAGACTGAGACTGAGACTGATAGGGAGAGGGAGAGGGAGAGGGAGAGAGGGAGAGGGAGAGTGGGAGAGAAAATCTGAAATGTGTCGAAATAATGAGATCTCTTGATGTTTTCTGGGAAGATATGGGATGATGCCGACAGATGTGCTCCTCGCATTTACAAAAGGACACAAACACACACGGACAGAAAATATACACCAACAGCCACACATACATTCCTATCCCCAGAACACACACTGTAGGCCAACAGCACAGTATTGCACATATGGGTACAATACAAATACTGAATACACATACATAAATCTACATGTACATTATACTGTGTACACACCTCATTCTGTCACAGACGCACACTACTTTACATAGGCTAAACACAACACTAATCAATTAGTTTTGTTTATTGGAACAACCGAAAATCATGGAAAAAACAAATCATGTTTTCTTTTGTCATAATTCCCAGGCTACTTGGCCCAAGTCAGAATGACCTTCCCTTCCCCAAGCCATTTCCCCTGCATCTTTTAACCTCCAGGCTGCAATGATGACAGCGTTATCTCCACAACATATCATAACTCACAGCCCAACAAGCAACACACATCCTCCTCTTCCAGGGTGGGACAGACGGACGGACAGACCCCGGCCTGCAAGACATTGCACCATGTCATCTTTTATGGCGCAGAGAAAGTAGTGCCCAACACAGTCTAATTACAACATGCCTAGTCTATTCACCGCCAAGATAGACAGATGGACAGACTTGCGGGCGGATGGACGGACAAGACCGACCAGAGGCCCACTAACAATGCGTGAAATATAGAGCCCTTCCTATATCTACAGTGGCTATGTTGTTATATGGTGGTCCGTGTCGTCTTCTTGTTGTTTTTCTAAAAGCTGTGACGGAGAGAGAGAGCAGTGGGCCTACCCTCTTCGAAAAAAGGTTATGGAACGAGCCAAAAAGGGTGCCATACATGAAGCAAGCAATAGAACCCTTTTTAGTTCTATCCAGAACCCTTCTTAGTTCTATCCAGAACCCTTTTTTTTTAACACCACCCTGCAGCTCCCATTATGATGTTTTATTTAGTAGTTTAGCAGATGCTCTTATCCAGAGCATTTAGGGTTAAGTGCCTTGCTCAAGGGCACATCAACAGATTTTTCACCTAGTCTGTTCTGGGATTCGAACCAGTGACCTTTTGGTTTCTGGCACAACATTCTTAACCGCTAGGCCATCTGCCACTTCTCCCTCCCTCCCTCGCACCTCTACCTCGCCCTCTACCTCACTCCCTCCCTCCCTACAGAAGGACTTATGAAGGTGAGTGTCTGCGTGACAGGCGGAGAATAAAAGAGACAAACCCAGGGATAAAAATTAAATCAAAAGTAGCTGTCTCGACCAGTAATTGCGCTGCTTTGCTGAGCATGCTATATATATATATATAAAGGTGATTTACTGTCCGCCTTGCCACCACAAATCAGGAGACCCTCGCGGAGAAACACTTGTGCTATGAAATTGTTTAATCTCATCAAGTTTGCTTTCACAGCAGGCCATAAATCACAAAGTCTTTGTTATCATAGACCTCCATGAGCGCCTGTGAAGCAGGCAATGGATCGTGGGTATATATAATCTTGACTGAGCAAACAGCCGGGGTCTGAGGAGAGAGAGGAGCAGGGAGGGCTGAAATACTTTCCTACTAGCCGTGGAGGTGGCGCTTGTGGATTGTGCAGCTGGCAGACCACTGACTACACTACAGCCATGATGTGATGGATATCTCCTCTACACTGCACACTGCACAATTATTACTGCATAAATGTCTTGTCAACAAGAAAACCGACAATTAATGTAGTTAAAAATGCACTGGTGAACGCGTCTACAATCCAAAAAGGGAGGGTGATGCCCAGGCGAGCCAGTGCAGTGTTCCAGTACGTGAATTTACCACTGGGTTTTAAACTCTGTCGTAAAGACACACAGACAAGCCAATACAACACAGGAGTCCCGGTACCAGACAGACTAGGGAGAAATGCAAAACAAAATGTCCGCCAACCTCTGACTCTCTTTCCTCTCTTTCATCTACGACACAGGAATGAGAAGGTTGAGCGAGGATGCAGAGAAATCGAGAAATCAAAGCAACACCTTTGCTGTTTTTAAAATGCAACAATATACACATTTACAAGTCCAAAAGTGCATGCAGGTGATCTAAATGCATTATTCAGGATGTACTTGGAGAGTATTTATTCAGCTTGGGGTCATTTATCAGACTGAATGTGGGGCGGGCGGAAGGCTGAGTTAGAAAGAATCCCAGACCTCAGTGCGGGGCTGCAGTGGAGATGAGCCCTAGCAGAGATTTATCTGTGTTTGGGCTCCTCAGCAGATAAATCAGCCGGTGTAATCACGCTGTGAGAGACCCGGCTGTGACCCCACGCTGAACTAATGACATGCAGGATATCTACAGTACACTGCACCCCCGGCTTCCACTTCCTGGGTCAGTGGTTAACCTCCTGTTTCTCTTTGCCCTGTGTGTGGCAGCCTGAAAAGGCTAAAGGAAGAACATTCACCTACAGACGGGAAAGGGAAGAGAGAGATGGGAGATGGAGATTGAGAGAGGGATAAAGAGTGTGTGAAAGAAGGGAAAGAGAGAAATGTATTGAACAAGAGAGAAAGAGGGACAGTGAGGGAGAGAGAGAGTGAGAAAGAGACGACAGAAAATGGAAAACAAGAGAGAGATGGGGTGATCAAGAAAACGAGAGGGAAAGAGGGATAGTGAGGAAGGGAAGGAAAGAGGATACCTAGTCAGTTGTACAACTGAATGCATTCAACCAAAATGTGTCTTCCGCATTGAAACCCAACCCCTCTGAATCAGAGCGGTGGATGAGAAGGAAGAGAGTGTGAGAGAGAAAGAGAAAGTGAGAGATTCAGACAGAGACAGAGACCTAAAGAGGAAACGGGGAAACACAGGACACTCCTCAAGTCTTTTTTTCCTGTTTACTTAACGGTCGAGAGCAGCCGTAGCAGTTGCGTTATAACAAACTAACTATAAACTATTCTCCTCTGACACCAACAATAACAGTGTTATGAATGGTGATAGTTAATCAACAGTTGGTAGGTACTGCGTGATCCCGGAGTGGATAAATTCGCTATAGTCTTTATAGTTACCCTCTCTCTCTACACTAGCCCATAGCAGAGGCCCCTCCCTCCATCCCTAGCCAGGTTTAGCAGGAGTCTGATTTATCATGTATACTCTAGCAGCCTGTCGGCTGATTAAGCCAATGGAACTTTGTTTCACTCCGCTCTTTCTTTAATCTGTCTCTCACTGAGATAAATGTAATTGCCGTGCCAGCCCTCTCTTCTCTCTCCTCTCTTTGCTTTTCTCTCTGTTTATCTCGTATGTCTGTCACACGTTGAGAGCGGAGCAGACACATCTGTTTCTATGCAGCAGAATAAGTGCAGTAGTCTACATCCCTGGTCAAAGTTAAAAGAGCGCGTGTGTGAGAGAGAGCGAGCGAACGAGTGTGTGAGAGAGGAAGAGTGTGTGAAAGAGAGAGAAAAAAAGAGAGTGAGGATGTATGTGTGAGAGAGAGAGAGAGAGCAGGAGGGGGAGAGCGAGAGGAGTGAGAGAGCAGGAGGGGGAGAGAGCGAGAGGAGAGAGAGAGCAGGAGGTGGAGAGAGCGAGAGGAGAGGGAGAGCAGGAGGGGGAGAGGAGGAGAGAGAGAGAGAGAGAGAGCAGGAAGGGGAGAGAGCGAGAGGAGAGAGAGAGCAGGAGGGGAGAGAGCGAGAGGAGAGAGAGAGCAGGAGGGGAGAGAGCGAGAGGAGAGAGAGAGCAGGAGGGGAGAGAGCGAGAGGAGAGAGAGAGCAGGAAGGGGGAGAGAGAGAGAGAGAGAGAGAGGAGAGCAGGAGGGGAGAGAGCGAGAGGAGAGAGAGAGCAGGAGGGGGAGAGAGCGAGAGGAGAGAGAGAGCAGGAGGGGGAGAGAGAGAGAGGAGAGAGAGAGCAGGAGGGGGAGAGAGCGAGAGGAGAGAGAGAGCAGGAAGGGGAGAGAGCGAGAGGAGAGAGAGAGCAGGAGGGGGAGAGAGCGAGAGGAGAGAGAGAGCAGGAGGGGGAGAGAGCGAGAGGAGAGAGAGAGCAAATGTGTTTTTCCTCTTTCACTTTATCCTTGAAAACGTTCTTTCAAAATCCCTTTCCCTTCTCCAGCTGTACTTTGTTGTTAGCTAATAAATATGGAAGTATTTATGATCTGCGATCCCTTTTCTTTCCCTTTTAATGGCGACAGGTTTGTTGGTGAATTAAGAAGGGGTTTTATACACTAGGCCGAGGGCCAGTGTGAGGCCTGTGAAGGTTTTTCTGTCTCTCGCCCCAGTCCCCTTAGCCCCAGCGCTAAATCACAGTCTTTGTCAGGCTGCGCTAAGCTAGTGTGCGTCATTGGGGAGTGCAGGAAGCACTGAGCATAATTCTGTCCATCAACATAATTTATTATATCGGTAGCTTTGTAATCTTGGCCCCATAAGTTATGGGGGCTGACAGAAAGGAATTTTGTTTGAAGGCAGAGTGTTCATCAGGATTTTGGCCCTGCATGCAGTTCCCTGCCCTTGTCTTCTCCAGTGGCATAGTGCTATTTTTTAAGTGAGGGCAATTTCCTCAAAGTTTTTACCGACAAAGATGTAGCCAATTTAATAGCCTATCATTATAGAATATGCATAACAAAATGCATCCTCCAATTGCAACGTCTGCCTATGGCCCCATATTGGCTATTGTCTAAAGAAACAAATATATTTTGAATGTCCTCAAACACCAAGTTAGACACAGGCTACCTCATTTCAAAACAGACCCTCACTGTCAATCGTGAATGACGTTTTACAGGTGAAATGTCCAAATCGTTTCAATCAAAGCATGCATCCTGCTGAGTGGCACACTCTCTTCAGCTTCAGCTAACCATCCTAAACATGGCATTAGAAAGTGTTTTGGGTGGGTGGGTAAGTGAGTGAGTGAGTGAGTGAGTGAGTGAGTGAGTGAGTGAGTGAGTGAGTGAGTGAGTGAGTGAGTGAGTGAGTGAGTGAGTGAGTGAGTGAGTGAGTGAGTGAGTGAGTGAGTGAGAGCGAGAGAGAGAGATAAATAGAGAGAGAGAGAGAAATAGAGACTTACACACAAAGAAAGAGAGAGAGAGAAAGCGCAAGTGAGCGAGCGAGAGGACATGACCTTGTTCACCATTTCAATTCTGGGTGAAATATGTGTCCCGGGGACAAGGGCATCCACTGCATCTGTTTTGCAGATAGTGCACTTGGCTCCTGGTCCATGCCATTGAATATAAATCAGGCTTGGCCAGGCATCTCAATGCTAGCCCTGACTCTGAGAGGGCAGTGAATCTTTAACATGGACCAGATTAAGGCTCAGCACAACCATTCATCATCATGGAAGAGATGCAGGACACTATCCAAGGGCTTTATGGGTAATGTTGTTTCAATGGATCACATGGCTTGAGAGTTTCCACTGTATATGTCTAATTTTTATTTATATTTGATTGAGTTGTCAACTAACGTGAATACAATGTGAAAGTAACAAGCGTTTGAAGCACATCAAATCAAATTTTTATTTGTCACAAAATACACATGGTTAGCAGATGTTAATATGAGTGTCCCGGGACCAGCAAAATACAGTGGCTAGTGATACATTTATTACATCCATTTTTCATTATTAAAGTGGCTAGAGATGAGTCAGTATGTTGGCAGTAGCCACTCAATGTTAGTGATGGCTGTTTAACAGTCTGATGGCCTTGCGATAGAAGCTGTTTTTCAGTCTCGGCCCCAGCTTTGATGCACCTGTACTGACCTCGCCTTCTGGATGATAGCGGGGTGAACAGGCAGTGGCTCGGGTGGTTGTTGTCCTTGATAATCTTTTTGGCCTTCCTGTGACATCGGGTGGTGTAGGTGTCCTGGAGAGCAGGTAGTTTGCCCCCGGTGATGCGTTGTGCAGACATTACTACCCTCTGGAGAGCCTTACGGGTGTGGGTGGAGCAGTTGCCGTACCAGGCATTGATGCAGCCTGACAGGATGCTCTCGATTGTGCATCTGTAGAAGTTTGTGAGTTTTTTTGGTGACGAGCCAAATTTCTTCAGCCTCCGAAGGTCACCACGCTGTCTGTGTGAGTGGACCATTTCAGTTTGTCCGTTATGTGTACGCCGAGGAACTTAAAACTTTCCACCTTTTCCACTACTGTCCCATCGTTGTGGATAGGGGGCTGCTCCCTCTGCTGTTTCCTGAAGTCCACGATCATCTCCTTTGTTTTGTTGACATTGAGTGTGAGATTATTTTCCTGACACCACACTCCGAGGGCCATCACCTCCTCCCTGTAGGCCGTCTCGTCATTGTTAGTAATAAAGCCTACCACTGTAGTGTCGTCTGCAAACTTGATGATTGAGTTGGAGGCGTGCATGGCCCCGCAGTCATGGGTGAACAGGGAGTACAGGAGGGGGCTGAGAACGCACCCTTGTGGGGCCCCAGTGTTGAGGATCAGCGGGGTGGAGATGTTGTTACCTACCTCACCACCTGGGGGCTGCCCGTCAGGAAGTCCAGGACCCAGTTGCACAGGGCGGGGTCGAGACCCAGGGTCTCAAGCTTAATGACGAGTTTGGAGGGTACTATGGTGTTAAATGCTGAGCTGTAAACGATGAACAGCATTATTACATAGGTATTCCTCTTGTCCAGATGGGTTAGGACAGTGTGCAGAGTGATTGCGTCGTCTGTGGACCTATTGGGGCGGTAAGCAAATTGGAGTGGGTCTAGGGTGTCAGGTAGGGTGGAGGTCCTTGACTAGTCTCTCAAAGCACTTCATGATGACGGAGTGCTACGGGGCGATAGTCATTTAGCTCAGTTACCTTCGCTTTCTTGGGAACAGGAACAATGGTGGTCGTCTTGAAGCATGTGGGGACAGCAGACTGGGATAGGGATTGATTGAATATTGTTTAAAGAAGTTGTTTAAATTGTCTGGGAGCAAGACATCTTGGTCCGCGACGGGGCTGGTTTTCCTTTTGTAGTCCGTGATTGACTGTAGACCCTGCCACATATCTCTCATGTCTGAGCCTTTGAATTGCGACTCTACGTTGTCTCTATACTGACACCTAGCTTGTTTGATTGCCTTGTAGGGAATAGCTACACTTTTTGTATTCGGTCATGTTTCCGGTCACCTTGCCCTGATTAAAAGCAGTGGTTCGCACTTTCAGTTTTGCACGAGTGCTGCCATCAATCCATGGTTTCTGATTGGGGAAGGTTTTGATAGTTGCTGTGGGTACAACATCACTGATGCACTTGCTAATAAACTCGCTCACCGAATCAGCAAATTCATCAATGTTATTGTCCAAAGCCATGCGGAACATATCCCAGTCCACATGATTGAAGCAATCTTGAAGCGTGGAATCCGATTGTTCGGACCAGTGTTGAACAGACCTGTCATTGGATTTAGGTAAAAAAGTGGGTGAAAAAAAAAGAAATAATTCCAATTATGTTGATGACTTTTAAAAATCCTATCCGTTTTCCACTTTGATTCAATGTCATCACATTTACATTTTTTGTTGAAATTACGTAGAAACAACTTTGATTCAACCAGTTTGTGCCCAGTGGGTCGAGACATGCACTGCTTATTATATGGCAGAACTGAGTTTAATGATCAGGCAAAGACTCAATACTTCTGCATGTAACACACTCGGACAGCATTTTATACTACTGTTTATACATACCTCTGTGACATACCACTGTGACATACCTTTATGACATACCACTGTGACATACCTCTGTGACATACCTCTGTGACATACCACTGTGACATACCACTATGACATACCTTTATGACATACCACTATGACATACCTCTGTGACATACCTCTGTGACATACCACTGTGACATACCACTGTGACATACCTCTGTGACATACCACTGTGACATACCTCTGTGACATACCTCTGTGACATACCACTGTGACATACCTCTGTGACATACCACTGTGACATACCTCTGTGACATACCACTGTGACATACCTCTGTGACATACCACTGTGACATACCTCTGTGACATACCACTGTGACATACCTCTGTGACATACCACTGTGACATACCTCTGTGACATACCACTGTGACATACCTCTGTGACATACCTCTGTGACATACCTCTGTGACACACCACTGTGACATACCTCTGTGACATACCTCTGTGACATACCTCCCTGACATACCACTGTGACATACCTCTGTGACATACCTCTGTGACATACTACTGCTTATAATAACTTATCTTACACTACAGGAGTAAGATAAACAGTGTTAAATTATTAACACAAAGCAAATTATGTTTGCTATTACATAAAAAGATTAGGAAGGAATAATAATTCCATGCACAGTGAGTAAAGTTGATGCTGTGGTAACAGCATTCCTAACATACAATGACGGTTTCTTACACAAACAAATATGGTAGAGACTAATACTGGTACGCCATGATACTTTAAACATGTGCAACAAATTATTACATTGTACCCCAGTACATGTAAACAGAAATTGCAGTCTACTATCCCAGCTTGCCAGTGTCCAAAATCCCAAATCCAAGTTCCATCTCTGCATGTAAATAGTACAAACAGCTATGTCATGATTCTTCATACTGATATAAGATCAATTAAATCAAACGCTTCCACTGTACCTCAGTACTAAGTGGAAACAGTATCAGCGATTATGTGTCAGGAACAAAAAGAGACACCCAAACCCAGCTTGTCAAGTAGACCTTTATACATGCATGTCCTCTAAAGGCTGTGGATGTTTCTCAAAATGGCACCCTATTCCCTATATGGCTCCTGGTCAAAAGTAGTGCACTATATAGGGAATAGGGTGCCATTTGGGACATATTCCTAGGGGCCTCCTCTCCTCTGTGGGCTGGACCTACCAAAGGCAGCACACGGTTTACGAGATGCTCACACTCTGTATACGACTGTGTTTAGCATAAAAGAAAATGGAGCACTGTGAACACCTAACAATGGACCGTATCTCCCTGTAGCTCCTTTTCAACGGGCTGAATTTGCATATCAAGCCACTGCTAGGGTGATATGTAAACGATGCGCTCTGTCGGATGCAGCCGCTGACTGTCGTAGCTGGGGAGAGCTCTTCATTCCACGCTCCCCAAAGAGGGGTAGTTTGGCGTTAGACAAAGGGAGAGAGGTCTGAAAGAGACATCTCATGTCATAGCCCACCAGAGATAATGGAATTGTTACACATCCTTGATCACACAGACGCTCACACGCACTCATCGTCTCTCCCTCTCGTTCGCTCTCTCTCTCAAACACAAACACACACACACATTCCCGTACACTTGAGTACGATAGCTCGCTTTCTTTTTCAGGGGTTTCATCTCAGTGTGTTTTTCTTTATCTAGGCACTTCAATTTGCAGCCTAGCTGGAAGGCAGCTCCTCCTGCTATGTTAATTGCAGGGTAGTTAAGCACTAAAAGATTAACATAAAACCCTTTGGAAACAAGCTAATAGTTTATGATAATTGGTGCATGGCCTTTGTCTGACTATCATTACATTGCCTCTAGCATTAATGTTATCAAGAGACTGTAAAATATCATTTAAACAAGTTCACTTGTAGATAATTGATACCAGTGACTGTATTATTCAGTTGAGCTACACTGGCAGCATTAACAATCCAGCCCACTAAGCTATAATTAAAGTATTTTATTTTATTAACCTATTCATTACGCTGTGCAAATGATGACTCAGAAGTCTGCACAGAAGATATACTGTCAACCATAGCAATTAGACGCTTGCTTCCTCTCTCTTTATTTCCCTCACTTTCTCTCTCTCCCTCTCTCTGCAGCCAGATGTATTAGAGACTGGTGACAGTGTTTCAATTAGCAGGTAGCTACATCGTTAGCATGCCATTACCACCCAGAGAAGAATGCCAGACAGGCAGAAAGACTCATACCGAGACAGGGAAAGTGCTGAGTTGCCACATTGAAATAAATGCATCTACTGTCTTTGTATCTGTGTCATTTAGCCGTGAACAGGCGACTGAGACTGGGTTTAAACTGGGTTTGAGTTCCTAGCTGAGATGAAGGAGTCTGTATCTATAGAAGCAGGAAAAATATCACCTTCTAATAATCCCAGTCAGACAAGCGTATTGGAGGCTGGCCAGGTGGGTATGTAAAATGCATCGTCTTCTTTTACAGAGAACTATTGGGACATATAAGCTGACTGCCTGTCTGGCATTCTTCTCTGGGTGGTAATGGCATGCTAACGATGTAGCTACCTGCTAATTGAAACACTGTCACCAGTCTCTAATACATCTGGCTGCAGAGAGAGGGAGAGAGAGAGAAACACAAGATGACTGTTGCAAAGTACGCAGAACAGGACTAGGGTTTGTTTCTCTACCTTCCCTTTATTTATTTTATCAGTCACCAATGGGACCAGTGTCTTTTTTACAAGGACGCCCTGCATATAACATTTCATAAAATATATAAAAAATGAAATACAATATATATTGCATATAAATACAACACATATTGCACAGATAAACATGAATATACACACTATACACAAAACTAAAACAGGAGATCGTTCCAGAAATATGGAGCAAGAATACTAAAGGCTGACTGACTCCGGAGTTAACCAACCCTGTGAACGGGTTTGATCATTTGTCATTTGAAGTGGGAAACTTGTGGAGCAGGGCTTTGAAAACGAAAAGAGCGTAATGATGTGATCTACACGACTTCAAAGAGGTCCAGCCAACCTTCTGGTAAAGAATACAGTGATGATGTACGATGACTGACCAACATCACACAGATCACTCAACGTTTCAACGTTTTATTGGCACATGCACAGAACACAGCAGGTGTAAAAACAGTACAGTGAAATGTTTCACTTGTACGCTCTGTCCCAACAATGCAGAGGAAAGTTAATAGTATAGATAGGGAAAAAAACACACATGAAATACGAGAGAGAAACATTGTCTGACTATACAGTGTCTACTGTTTAGCTGATCTCCATCTGCAGACCCTGAATATTCAGATCTCCACAATTAAAGGGGCTTGAGCTGAGAGGGAGATCCATGTAAGTGGATGATGAATAAGCAGCCAACCTCCCTTCATCATGCGTTCATCAGAGTGTTGTCAGAGTCTTACCAGGTGGCGTGAGTAAATTGAAACCCAATTGGGTCTGACTGAGTAAACTGTCCCAGCTCTAATAAATTGGCGGTTGGCGTGACAGACAGTCGCTGAGGTAAACGTATTAACTTACACGACAGGCCCCTGTGTTTTTATCACAGTGGTGAAAACACACTCTCACACTTTCTGCATTTAGAAGATTGGAATGCAGCGTTACGATGAAGGTGGGTGGTTTTACTGTTTGTTTCTACCCAGAAAGATGAACCGCTCGGAGGTATGTAATATCTTCTATTGGAGAAAAAACACACGTTTCCAACACACACACACACACACACACACACACACACACACACACACACACACACACACACACACACACACACACACACACACACACACACACACACACACACACACACACACACACACCACCCTGGTTCCTGATCTTCAGAAGTATCACAGTCTGTACATGTACATGTACATGTAACCAACAAAAAAGTGTCAGCATCCTCCATGCCAGAGTCCCTTCACGCTTGCTTTTGTAAAAAGAACCAAATACCTCTTGTAAATATTTATCTTGTATGAGTGTGTCTGTGTGTGGTAGGGGCCAGTGGGGCCAGCGGCGGGACCTTCACTGGCTTCTTATCTGTAGCGTGACATGACAATCTGTAACGGAGGAGCATCTGGAGCTCCTCTTCAAACACTTATCTTCTCCAGACAAACATTCCCCAGAACACACCAGAGCAGACCACCAAGATGGCCGCCGACCCCTGATCCCAGCGCAGGCCGTGCGGCCTAAAAGTGGTCTATCAAAGCCATAGTGTTTACTCTGAGTAGCGCCACTGAGGAGCGTGGTGACAGTTGGGCCTAACAGTGTGACATTACTGTGACACAAAGCATCTGCTAGAGAAGAGGAGTTGTTCTCCTCTCTGCTAATCGGACTGAGGGTTAATGACAGTGTACTCACAGCAAGCGGACGCCATCGCTCTTAGCCTCGTGACGGAAAAACAGAACTGTTAAGACGAGGGATAAACACCCATCAATCACCGAGTGTTTGGAAGAATGTATTTGACATCAATCTTCAGATAAATACCACAACTCATTACAGGTCTTCCAGAGGTCAGACTGAATGAGAACGTATAACAACGGAAGTTGAGAGACTGATAATACAATGCATCAATTGTAAAGAGCATCTTGAGGAATTATCAACAAGCAAATGTACAAGAATAAATCCGATAATTGGTACATTTATCCAGCTCAAAATCAGACATATCCTGTACTGTGTAACAAAAATCAGCAGTGTTAGGTAGCTGTGTGTTTTGTTGTGTCTTGAGCTAGAGGCCGGGCCCCCTGCCTTCAGAAGATGTATAGAAGGCTTCTAGTAACTCCCCTCTCAGGGGCCCATACACACGGCCTGTGCTTCACTTCAAAGAGAGGGCACAAGGGCAGCATATTCCCCCCAACACCCCCCCATGCAGCTCACAGCTGACTCCTCTGTGTGTGTCTAAATCATACTCTCTCTCTCTCTCCTTTCAATTTCGCTCTCTCGCTTTCCTGATATGAAAGCAGAACAAACACAGTAAGGAACACTGATTCATTTCAGTCAATCACCTGTGCGACATGAGGGAAAGCTGCATGGGGACCTCTTAATATCTGGCAACACACTGAGCGATTAGTCACAACAACAGAGAAACAGAGTGGGAGAAAGAAAGATGGAGGGAGATGGAGAGAGTGAAAAAGATGGAGAGGAAGAGAGAGAGGGTATGAAAGATGAAAAAATGGTGGGAAAGAAATGCAGTAAGAGAGAGAGAGATGAAGTAATACAAAGAGAGAGACTCGTGGCTGTCAGGCCCAGGGGGGTCTGGCCTTTACAAAGCCCTTCTTTTTGGATCTCTTCATCCAGATGAAGGGACAGAGAGAGAGAGAGAGAGCGAGTGAGTGGTGCTAGCCGGGGATTATGCAGGACAATTACGCTTTCTACCCCAAACCTCCTGAACAGAGCGGCTTTTAGGAGAGCCCTGATCACTTCCAATTAACGCACATTTCCTGACATCGTGTAATAGCGCAAGTAATGCTCTTAAACACTCCAGTCATCTCCCTCATTCCCTCCCCTCTCGATCTGCCTACCTTCTCTCTTTCTCTCACTCGCTCTGCCTCCTGTGTGTCTGCCCCCCTCTCCCTCCCTCCCTCCATCCCTCGCTCCTCCTGCCATCCCTCCCTCCCCTCTCTCTCCCTCCCTCCATCCCTGGCTCCTCCTGCCATCCCTCCCCTCTCTCTCCCTCCCTCCCTCCCCTCTCTCTCGCTCCTCTAACTGCCCCTAGCCGTATTGAGCCTCCCATTTTACTTAGAGGCTGCATGCTATATAGTGTTCGCTGACAATCCCAAATGGGTCTGAACTGCAACTTGTTGTTAGGCTGCCAAATAACCCATTTACCAGCAGCTGCTTGACAAGGAGGTTATTTGGAGCAATTGAATTGAATGCTGCTTTTGTGTTATCGGAGCGTTGAATTAGTGTTGTTTGTTTGTTTGTGTTGTGGAGGCCTTAGGGATCGCAGTGAATGTCAATGATTTGAAGAGGGGCACTTTTGGCCTGGCAATCAACAGGAAAGCCAACAGTGTGGGAGAGCCTAAATAGTATTTATCAAAACAGAGACATTGTAAACACATGTATTATCAACCATCTGGAGAGTCTGCCTTTCACATTACTCTGGCCCGACAATACACTACATGACCAAAAGTATGTGGACACCTGCTTGTCGAACATCTCATTCCAAAATCATGGGCATTAATATGGAGTTGGTCCTCCATTTGCTGCCATAACAGCCTCCATTCTTCTGTGAAGGCTTTACACTTGATGTTGCAATAAGAGTGATAAATAGCTCACAAAATAGCTACACGGACAGAGTTTACCTTGTATCTTTATTGACCTTTTTATTTCAATATTTGCACTCTCTATGGACACTCACGTGGCTCTACACACTCACACACACAGTCACTCCATCATCTGCTCAATCACACATAATATGCACATATATTTATATTGACTCTACACACCCGCTCACCCACTCACATGCAAACTGCTGCTACTCTGTTGCCTAGTCCCCTGTACATATCTACCTCCATCACTCCAGTATCGCTGCACATATACATTTGGTATTGGAACAGACTTTTGAAATATTTCCTGTATATAGTATGCTTGCTTACTTACTTACTGAATTGTGTATTTCATATTTCCTATTCTTATTTATGGTGATTTTTTCTAGTAATACATTGTTATTGATTGTTGGGTTTTTGAGTTTTGCGAGAAAGGCATTTCACTGTACTTGTGCATGTGACATTAAAACTTGAAACATTGTTGCGGGGACTTGATTCCATTCAGTCACCAGAGCATTAGTGAGGCCGGGCACTGATGTTGGGCGATTAGGCCTGGCTCGCGGTTGGTGTTCCAATTCATCCCAAAGGTGTTTGATGGGGTTGAGGTCAGGGCTCTGTGCAGGCCAGTCAAGTTTTTCCACACCGATCTTGACAAACCATTTCTGTATGGACCTCTCTTTGTGCACAGGGGTATTGTCAAGCTGAAACATGAAAGAGCCTTCCCCAAACTGTTGCCAGAAAGTTGGAAGCACAGAATTGTCTAGAATGTCACTGTATGCCGTAGCGTTAAGGTTTCCTTTCACTAGAACCAAGGGTCCTAGCTCGATCCATGAAAAACAGCCCCAGACCATTATTTCTCCTCCACTAAACTTTACAGTTGGCACTATGCAATGGAGCAGGTAGCGTTCTCCTGGCATCCGCCAAACCCATTTTGTCCGTCGGACTGCCAGATGGTGAAGCGTGATTCATCACTCCAGAGAATGCGTTTCCACTGTTTCAGGGTTCAATGGTGGTGAGCTTTACACCACTCCAGCCGTTGCTTGGCGTTGCGCATGATGATCTTAGGTTTGTGTGCTGCTGCCCGGCCATGGAAATCCATTTCATGAAGCTCCAGACGAACAGTTCTTGTTCTGACGTTGCTTCCAAAGGGAGTTTGGAACTTGCTTGTGATTGTTTGGCGTCAGCCAATGGTGACAGCTAGTCTTACTGGGGTCCGACATATAACGAAAAAAACATTTCAGACAAAAGACTTCACAATTTACATACATTTAAAAACATTAACAGGTAGTGTGTGTTTGTGTGCATCTATCAGTTACACATACATGTCAGTACACACAACAAGTAGGTCACATGTCAGTACACACAACAAGTAGGTCACATGTCAGTACATACACACAACAAGTAGGTCACATGTCAGTACATACACACAACAAGTAGGTCACATGTCAGTACATACACACAACAAGTAGGTCACATGTCAGTACATACACACAACAAGTAGGTCACATGTCAGTACATACACACAACAAGTAGGTCACATGTCAGTACATACACACAACAAGTAGGTCACATGTCAGTACATACACACAACAAGTAGGTCACATGTCAGTACATACACACAACAAGTAGGTCACATGTCAGTACACACAACAGGTAGGTCACATGTCAGTACATACACACAACAAGTAGGTCACATGTCAGTACATACACACAACAAGTAGGTCACATGTCAGTACACACAACAAGTAGGTCACATGTCAGTACATACACACAACAAGTAGGTCACATGTCAGTACATACACACAACAAGTAGGTCACATGTCAGTACACACAACAAGTAGGTCACATGTCAGTACATACACACAACAAGTAGGTCACATGTCAGTACACACAACAAGTAGGTCACATGTCAGTACACACAACAAGTAGGTCACATGTCAGTACACACAACAAGTAGGTCACATGTCAGTACATACACACAACAAGTAGGTCACATGTCAGTACATACACACAACAAGTAGGTCACATGTCAGTACACACAACAAGTAGGTCACATGTCAGTACATACACACAACAAGTAGGTCACATGTCAGTACATACACACAACAAGTAGGTCACATGGGGAGAGGTGTAGTGCCATGAGGTATTGCTTGATTTGTTTTTTGAAACAAGGTTTGCTGTTCACTTATAAGATGGAAGGCAGTTCCATGCACTCATGGCTCTGTATAATACTGTATGTTTCCTTGAATTTGTACTGGACCTGGGGACTGTGAAAAGACCCCTGGTGGCATGTCTGGTGGGGTAAGTGTCAGTGTCAGTGTCAGTGCTGTGTGTAAGTTGACTATGCAAACAAACTATGGAAACAATTTAGAATATCCAACACATGAATGTTTCTTATAAAAACAAGACGTGACACAGTCAGTCTTTCCTCAACTCTTAGCCAAGAGAGACTGGCAGCATAGTATTAATACTAGCCCTCTGAATACAATGAAGAGCAAGACGTGCTGCTCTGTTCTGGGTCAGCTGCAGCTTAACTAGGTCTTTCATTGCAGCACTTGTGTCACGCCCTGACCATAAAGAGCCCTCGGGGTTCTCTATGGTGTTTTAAGTCAGGGCGTGACTCGGGGGGGTTCTAGTCATTTTATTTCTATGTGGGTGTTTTGGTGTGGTTTCCAATTAGAGGCAGCTGATTATTGTTGTCTCTAATTGGGGATCATACTTAAGGTGTCCCTGTTCCCACCTGCATGGTGGGATATTGTTTGTGTATGTGCATGTTGCACCACAGATGTCATGTTTCGTTGTTTGTTGATAGTTGTTTGGGAAGTTTCACTGAAATAAAAGATGTGGTACTCAACACACGCTGCGCCTTGGTCCGTCCTTTTAAACGATCGTGACAACTTGACCATTTTGACTGGACAATAATCAAGATGAGATAAAAAATTGAACCTGCAGGACTTGCTTTGTAGAGTGTGGTGTCAAAAAAGTAGAACATCTCTTCATTACTGCCAGACCTCTCCCCGTCTTTACAACCATTGAATCTATATGTTTTGACCATGTGTCATGATCGTCTGAAGAAGTGGACCAAAGTGCAGAGTGGTGAGCGTACATTTCTCTTTATTTGAATGAATGTCGCCAACAAAGCAAGAAACAAAGAAACGACCGTGAAGCTTACAAGGGCTACAGTGCCATAAACAAAGACAACTTCCCACAATAACAAAAGGGAAAAAGGCTGCCTAAGTATGATTCCTAATCAGAGACAACGATAGACAGCTGTCCCTAATTGAGAACCATACCCGGCCAAAACATAGAATGCCCATCTAAATCGCACCCATACCAACCCAAATAGAGACATAAAAAGGCTCTCTAAGGTCAGGGCATGACACCATGACAGTTTACAATCTAAGGTAACACAGTGTTGCAACCGAGGACAGACAATTTTTACAAGCTACGCGTGTATATATTTTTATTTGTGTAACACTTTTTTGGTTACTACATGAATCCATATGTGTTATTTCATAGTTTTGATGTCTTCACTATTATTCTCGTGTAGAAAATAGTACAAATAAAGAAAAAGCCTTGAATGAGTATGTGATCTAAAACTTTTGAACGGTAGTGTATAGTGTATTGCTCTAGAAACATTAACATGACTGTTATTTTATTTTACCCAATTTGGAATTATGGTACTGTTTTCGCTATAATCATTGCATTGACATGGCCCTTTGTGTGTGTTAATAGGGTTTGCAAGTCATTAGCTCTCAAACTGTAACTGAACATAGTGAAGCCAACAACTAAGGAGCGTTGACGCTTTTCATTAAGCGCCCAGGGAACAGGGTATCTGGCACGGATGTTACACATGCTGCCCTCAAAGACACCTAATAAAAAAAGTTCACACAGGCGCGTACACACACACACACACACACACACACACACACACACACACACACACACACACACACACACACACACACACACACACACACACACACACACACACACACACACACACACACACACACACACACACACACACACACACACACACACACACACACATGGAACCCTTTATATGTGTCTGTCATTAACGGGTCTGATAAAGTCTGATAATGTCCCACCCCTCCACCTCTTTTGGCTCTGCCCTCCATCTTTCTCTTCTAATCACATTATGTGTGTTTGATCCCCTGCTTCCCTTTGTACACCACACGTCATCACTTTATTTTCATCTAATTGCCTGAGAGAGACACCCCTTTGATACCGCCTGCATGCCAACCCCAACCGCTATCAGGGACTAGTCACATGTCTGAATGCTCTTCTCTGAGGAGAAGGAGGATAAGGGTAGAAGCCCTGGGTATGGCACACCTGCAGAAGACAAACCCGTTTCTCTGCAGAGATATGACGTATCGATCACTACCTGGAAGGATATCAGCACGTGTGTCAGCGGAATAGAGAAGAGGAGGTGGGGGGTTGTAGAGGGGTGAGTGACAGGGGTAGTGACAGAGGTAGAAAAGGCTTGTGGGTGCTCCCTCCTGGGCCTTTATGGTCCGCCACTGGAGATAGAGGGAGGCTGAGGGCTGTAAAGGGGGGTGGCCTATTCCTTCTCATTTCCATCCCTCCCTTTCTACTTCTCTACTCTGTCACTCAGGTGTGTGTGTGTGTGTGTGTGTGTGTGTGTGTGTGTGTGTGTGTGTGTGTGTGTGTGTGTGTGTGTGTGTGTGTGTGTGTGTGTGTGTGTGTGTGTGTGTGTGTGTGTGTGTGTGTGTGTGTACTTCATCGGCTGACAATGCCACATGCTCAGTCCTTGATGAAAACTATCAGTTTATATTAAAGCTGTGACTTCAGCAATAGATACTCTGTCTAGGACCCTCAAAAGCCCGATGACACAATACAAAGCAATCGTAGGCATTGGCAAAAGCAGGGACATTTGATACAGACAGTTGGAAGTTGTGCATTAGAAGTTCACCATAGAAGTGCAATCCCACTTCTAAAACCCCCTTTCCTTTTTATGCACACAGCATGAATAGAAATAGAACTGTTTATTTCTCCTGCTGTATTCTGTATCTAGTCCCTGTTTCTAAATGCCATGTTGTGTGTGGTTCAGAGGAGGTTGTGTGCCTGTGTCATGTTGGGCTTGTTCACAGTCAATGTTTAACCTTTTCAATGTGAAGTCTCTTGGACCTACAGTGCCCACTGTACTGCCACACACTTCCTGTGTCCCAAATGGCACCCTAGTCCCTATGGCCCATAGGGCTCTGGTCAAAAGTAGTGCCTTATAAAGGGAATAGGGCGCCATTTGGGATTCACACACTACACTGTGTAGCTCTACCAGACCTTACAAGACCTTAAAGACCTTCAAGTTGTCACAGTAGGGGGAAAAACTGGTTGAAATGTTGTAATTACAGCCATAATTGGCCTGTTTTTCCCAATGGGGTCGTTCTATATAAAGATGGCAAATAAAAATGACAGGCCCCGTTCTCATGGTTTTTCATAGTTTGTATTTCGTATTTATAGATCACATATAGAGGATAATATTTTGTATGGTCCAGAGTAACAAAATGTTGCTACAACGTCATACCAAGATCTGGCCACGGTCCTTTAGCTGGCCATGGTTGACCTGTGTGATGGGCTGATGGCTGTCTTGTGTTAGTGTTTACTAGTGTGTATGGATAAGACCTGATGGATGGAGTGGGAGGGACACAGAGAGGTCTCACCATGACATAATCTAATCAGGAGTTGCGCTAATATATTACAACATTACAACATTACAATAACCAGAGAGAAATAGAGAGCGAGAGAACCACACTCTCTCTCTGATCTAGACAAGTTCCATCTCTTAGTTAAAATATGCCGGAGAGAGAGAGAACGAGAACGAGAGAAAGAGGCGGCGAGAGTATAGAAAGAGAGAGAAAACAGAGAGAGAAAGAGGGAGAGGGATAACAGAGAGAGTAAGAACGAGAGAGAATACAGAGAGAGAAAGAAAGAGAGAGAAGACAGAGAGAGTAAGAAAGAGAGAGAAGACAGAAAGAGAAAGAGGGAGAGGGATAACAGAGAGAGTAAGAAAGAGAGAGAAGACAGAGAGAGAAAGAAAGCGAGAGAAGACAGAGAGAGAAAGAGGGAGAGGGATAACAGAGAGAGTAAGAAAGAGAGAGAAGACAGAGAGAGAAAGAAAGAGAGAGAAGACAGAGAGAGTAAGAAAGAGAGAGAAGACAGAGAGAGAAAGAAAGAGGGAGAGGGATAACAGAGAGAGCTGTAGAAAGATAAATGAGCGCTCCATGGAGCTCTGAGGGGAAACAGATCCCTTATCAGGCGTTGCTACTATTTACTGACATTAAGAATGATAATATCCATCAGCGCCCTGTCAGCAACCCAAGTGGGCCCGCCACGAGAACAAAGGCACCACTGTCTCCCCGACGATACGCTTACAAGGACATGCTGATGTACCTGCCATTCAGGTGCAAAACGTGTCATCACCACATGCCCGATCAGGCCTCTCGGTTCCGCCCTGGCGCTGAGTAGAAGTGCCCATCGGCAACCACAAACCGTTCTTTATATCCCTTCTCCCCCTTGTTCTCATGGCGACACCCATGGCAACAACAAACCTCCTGGCGGGTTAATGAGCTAGAAATCATTGCCGTGCTACACAAGTAAAAAGAGAAAACGTCAACATGTGTACATTCCAACTCTCTAACTGAAATATGGCTACGGCCCGGTAACAGATTTCAGTAGCTTTAGCGATGCCGAGCTAGAGGGAGGAAAAGACAGACAACAAGGACAACAACAGCAATGTCAGGGAGGCATATGTGTAATTACTTTTGGCCATCTCTCAAAGCTCCCTTTCTCCGGAGAGAGATGTGTGACAATATATGACAAGAAAGCCAACAGGCTCCCTATAGACTGTAATAGGATCCATCATCACTGGAGCAGGCACACCTGTCTGGCACACAGAACAACGCAATGCCACCATGCCTATTTATTAGGTGCCAGAAAAGTTTATGTTTGTTCCGATGACAGTGACAGCGACTTGATCCTCCTTTTCATTATTTGGAAATCTCAAGCTTTTTGGGGGAAAGGAGGGAGGAAGGAAGGGAGAGAGGGTTTGAGGGGAGGAGGAAAAGACTGACTCAATTTTTTATTTTTTGACACGGTGCACAGTGAGTTCCCTTTCTTCCTGATAGCTGTCTGCCAAAGGAGTCAGATGACATATAACAAAGACTGTCTGTCACTCGCCAGGAGGATGGATTCATAAATGTTATATTTATTTATTTTGGAGGTTTTTTGATGTTGATGCTGCCCCACAAACAGATCCTTTCTTAAGACACTTCAAGTCCGGTTTTCATTTCAAACTACTGTATATCTGCGGTGGATATGAAACTATGCAGAATGCTAGAAGATGCATTTAATTATATATAATATCTTGATATCTGTATTTATCATTTAGTTTTAATATTTATTAGGGTCCCCATTAGCTGCTGCCAGCTACTCTTTCTGGGGTTCAAGCAGGAACAAAACTATACTACATAATGAATCAGTCTACATCATAAATAAAACAATACATCATAATGAAACTAAACATCATAATGAAACTATACATCATAATGAAACAGTCTACATCATAAATAAAACAATACATCATACTGAAACTATACATCATAATGAAACAGTCTACATCATAATGAAACAATTCATCATAATGAAACAGTCTACATCATAAGTAAAACAATACATCATAATGAAACAATACATCATAATGACAGTCCACATCATAAATAATACAATACATCATAATGAAACAATACATCATAATGAAACAGTCCACATCATAAATAAAACAATACATCGTAATGAAACAGTCCACATCATAGTGAAACTATACATCATAATGAAACAGTCCACATCATAAATAAAACAATACATCATAATGAAACAATACATCATGATGAAACAGTCTACATCATAAATAAAACAATACATCATAATGAAACAGTCCACATCATAAATAAAACAATACATCATAATGAAACAGTCTACATCATAAATAAAACAATACATCATAATGAAACCGTCCACATCATAAATAAAACAATACATCATAATGAAACAGTCCACATCATAAATAAAACAATACATCATAATGAAACAATACATCATAATGAAACAGTCCACATCATAATAAAACTATACATCATAATGAAACAGTCCACATCATAAATAAAACAATACATCATAATGAAACAATACATCATAATGAAACTATACATCATAATGAAACAGTCTACATCATAATGATACAGTCCACATCATAAATAAAACAATACATCATAATGAAACAGTCTACATCATAAATAAAACAATACATCATAATGAAACAGTCTACATCATAAATAAAACAATACATCATAATGAAACAGCCCACATCATAAATAAAAAAATACATCATAATGAAACAGCCCACATCATAAATAAAACAATACATTATAATGAAACAGTCTACATCATAAATAAAACAATACATCATAATGAAACAACACATTATAATGAAACAGTCCACATCATAAATAAAACAATACATCATAATGAAACAGTCTACATCATAAATAAAACAATACATCATAATGAAACAATACATCATAATGAAACAATACATCATAATGAAACAATACGCCATAATGAAACAGTCCACATCATAAATAAAACAATACATCATAATGAAACAGTCTACATCATAATGAAACTATACATCATAATGAAACAGTCTACATCATAAATAAAACAATACATCATAATGAAACAGTCTACATCATAAATAAAACAATACATCATACTGAAACAATTCATCATAATGAAACAATACATCATAATGAAACAGTCCACATCATAAATAAAACAATACATCATAATGAAACTATACATCATAATGAAACAATACATCATAATGAAACAATCCACATCATAAATAAAACAATACATCATAATGAAACAGTCCACATCATAATTAAAACAACACATCATAATGAAACAATACATCATAATGAAACAATACATCATAATGAAACAGTCCACATCATAATAAAACTATACATCATAATGAAACAGTCCACATAATAAATAAAACAATACATCATAATGAAACAATACATCATAATGAAACTATACATCATAATGAAACAATACATCATAATGAAACAGTCTACATCATAAATAAAACAATACATCATAATGAAACTATACATCATAATGAAACAATACATCATAATGAAACAATACATCATCATGAAACAGTCTACATCATAAATAAAACAATGCATCATAATGAAACAGTCTACATCATAAATAAAACAATACATCATAATGAAACAGTCTACATCATAAATAAAACAATACATCATAATGAAACAGTCTACATCATAAATAAAACAATACATCATAATGAAACAGTCCACATCATAAATAAAACAATACATCATAATGAAACAGTCTACATCATAAATAAAACAATACATCATAATGAAACAGTCTACATCATAAATAAAACAATACATCATAATGAAACAGTCTACATCATAAATAAAACAATACATCACAATGAAACAGTCCACATCATAAATAAAACAATACATCATAATGAAACAGTCTACATCATAAATAAAACAATACATCATCATGAAACAGTCTACATCATAAATAAAACAATACATCATAATGAAACAGTCCACATCATAAATAAAACAATACATCATAATGAAACAGCCCACATCATAAATAAAACAATACATCATAATGAAACAGTCTACATCATAAATAAAACAATACATCATAATGAAACTATACATCGTAAATAAAACAATACATCATAATGAAACAGTCTACATCATAAATAAAACAATACATCATCATGAAACAGTCTACATCATAAATAAAACAATACATCATAATGAAACAGTCCACATCATAAATAAAACAATACATCATAATGAAACAGCCCACATCATAAATAAAACAATACATCATAATGAAACAGTCTACATCATAAATAAAACAATACATCATAATGAAACAGTCTACGTCATAAATAAAACAATACATCATAATGAAACTATACATCATAATGAAACAGCCCACATCATAAATAAAACAATACATCATAATGAAACAGCCCACATCACAAATAAAACAATACATCATAATGAAACTATACATCGTAAATAAAACAATACATCATAATGAAACAGTCTACATCATAAATAAAACAATACATCATAATGAAACAGCCCACATCATAAATAAAACAATACATCATAATGAAACAGTCTACATCATAAATAAAACAATACATCATAATGAAACAGTCTACATCATAAATAAAACAATACATCATAATGAAACAGTCTACATCATAAATAAAACAATACATCATAATGAAACAGTCTACATCATAAATAAAACAATACATCATAATGATACAGTCCACATCATAAATAAAACAATACATCATAATGAAACAGTCTACATCATAAATAAAACAATACATCATCATGAAACAGTCTACGTCATAAATAAAACAATACATCATAATGCAACTATACATCATAATGAAACAGTCTACATCATAAATAAAACAATACATCATAATGAAACAGTCTACATCATAAATAAAACAATACATCATAATGAAACAGTCTACATCATAAATAAAACAATACATCAAAATGAAACAATCTACATCATAAATAAAACAATACATCATAATGAAACTATACATCATAATGAAACAGTCCACATCATAAATAAAACAATACATCACAATGATACAGTCCACATCATAAATAAAACAATACATCATAATGAAACAGTCTACATCATAAATAAAACAATACATCATAATGAAACAATACATCATAATGAAACAGTCCACATCATAAATAAAACAATACATCATAATGAAACAGTCTACATCATAAATAACACAATACATCATAATGAAACAGTCCACATCATAAATAAAACAATACATCATAATGAAACAGTCAACATCATAAATAAAACAATACATCATAATGAAACAATACATCATAATGAAACAGTCCACATCATAAATAAAACAATACATCATAATGAAACAGTCTACATCATAAATAAAACAATACATCATAATGAAACAGTCCACATCATAAATAAAACAATACATCATAATGAAACCGTCCACATCATAAATAAAACAATACATCATAATGAAACTATACATCATAATGAAACAATACATCATAATGAAACAGTCCACATCATAAATAAAACAATACATCATAATGAAACAATACATCATAATGAAACAGTCTACATCATAAATAAAACAATACATCATAATGAAACTATACATCATAATAAAACAATACATCATAATGAAACAATCCACATCATTAATAAAACAATACATCATAATGAAACAATACATCATAATGAAACAGTCTACATCATAAATAAAACAATACATCATAATGAAACAGTCTACATCATAATAAAACGGTCTACATCATAAATAAATGTCTAAAATGAGAAAACATAAGACATTGTGCATTATAAATGTACATTGCTCCAATATTACAAATTCACTTAATAACCAATATTAAAATATTACAGTGTGTGTGTGTGTGTGTGTGTGTGTATAGAGTGTGATTGTTATTGTGTGTGTGTGCATCTTCACACTTTGTGTTGTTCCGTTCCGTCAGTTTTTTAAAATCTGATTTTATTGCTAGCTTGAGTTACCTGAGGTGGCAGAGAGTTCCATGTTGTCATAGCTCTATTTAATACTGTGTGTTTCCCAGCCTCTGTTCTGGATCTGAGGACTGTGAACGGTAGATGAGATTGGGTCTAGTCATGTCATGGATGGTGGTGTAGATGAGACTGGGTCTACTCAGGTTATGCGAGAGGAAGAGGAGAGTATAGTGGGGAAGGGTATGTGACTAGGGGCGGTGGAGGAGGGTGTCAAGCGGAAGAGGAAAAAGGGGGAGAAGAACGGAGGTGGGAGGAGAGAGGCTGGTGTGGACTAAGGCACTAAGGAACCTTTGTCTGGTGCTGGGGGGGAGGCCCCAACTAGAGAGAAAGGGCAGGTGGTCAGGATGGGAGATGGAGATGAGGAAGGTGAGTCTGAGGAAGAGGACTAAAGGGAAAAAGGTTCATCTTGAAGCTTTTTTTTGCAATCGGGGAAAGTTTGGAAGATCAGTACAACACGCTATGAAAAATGAGGGGCATGGTGTCCTCTCACACAGGAAACGTTTTAGGCTGAGGAAGTGGGTCACAACCGTGCGTAAAGGTCTACCTTCAAATGCTTTTTAGATGAATAGTTATTTTCTGGCACTGGGGCTTTTTGAGCTTTGCTATTGGTCTCTGTCTTTGCTGGCCTTTTCCCCACTTCTTATGGAGCCTCTTGAGGTCGTCTATTGTTTCTGCAGGAGACGCATAGTGATGTGATGAATGAAGTCGATTGGGGGCTCTGGTGGAAAGGGGCAAGTGTGCTGAGCCATGGAACAAATGTTAGTGCAGGGGTGGCAGTCCTCTTTGCAGATGTACCTCGGGCCGTGCACCGGGGGTCAATGGAGTTTTATAAATAATTAGGGGGAATAACTGGACTGGACTTCTTTTGCGTTTTGCGTGAGTGCGTCGTGGCAGGAGAGTTGCCGATGAGCTGCCGTCAAGTGGCTCTGACTCTCCTGCCCAAAATAGGGGTTGTGTGAACTTAAGAACTGGAGGCCTGTGGCATTGCTCTGTGCAGACTACAAGATATGTGCCAAGGTCCTCGCTAACAGACTGAAGTCCCATCTGGACTCTATAGTACACAAGGACCAGACGTATTGTGTCCTGGGATGCTCAATCACGGACAACTTGTTCTTAGTCAGGGACATGTTGAACTTTTCGAGAGTTTCTAATGTGAACTTTGGACTGGTCTCTTTAGACCAAGAGCAGGCTTTTGATAGAGTGGACCATGAGTATCTGTTCAATGTGATGTCTGTGTTTGGGTCTGGTGAATGGTTTTTGGCTTGTCTGAAGATATTGTATGCTGAGGCGTCATGTATGGTCAAGGTGGGAGGGGGGCTCAGTAGGCCAGTCTGGGTGAGACTTATATACATTAGCCATTAGCTAGATTAGCATTAGCCATTAGATACATTAGCCATTGAGCCTTTTTTGGGCCTCCTACACAGGAGACTGCAGAGAGTGTGCTGGACCGGCATGCGTGTGTTGACAGGCATAGCAGTGTATGCGTATGCAGATTACGTGTCTGTGATGGTCAGGATATGCAAGCACTAGAGACTCGTCTGAAGTTGTACGAGGGAGCTTCATCAGCTAAAGTGAACTAGGGCAAGAGCAAAGCTCTGTTATCTGGGGCAAGAGCAAAGCTCTGTTATCTAGGGCAAGAGCAAAGTGTCCCAAGTGTCATATAGAGGGAGGGTGCTGATAATTAACAACCTTGGCGGCCTCCTCCCTGTGGTATAAACTGGTTGTCCTCAACCCCCCCGCCGGTTCTGCTCGCAGACCTGCAAAGCAAGCTAGTGGATTTTTTCCTGGTCGGGCCTTCACCTGGCAGTATTGTATATGTCTGTCCACGAAGGAGGACAGGGCCTGGTGGAACTGGAGAGCAGGGTGGCTGCATTCCGACTAAAGGCGGCACAGAGACTGATACTGATGTTGGCTGGAGGGAACCATCATGTGTGCTGCTGAGGAGAGCTGGCGCATTAGGGTTGGACCGGCAGCTGTTCCTCATCAGGCTGGAGAGGCTGAGTACAGCAGGTCTCTGATTTTTACTCTGCAGTGCTGAGGGCCTGGTAGCTGCTAAGGCCCACATGAGAAGGGGGTGTGGAGTCTGGGCTGCCATCCTTTTGAGATCGGTTCAATCGGCCACCCTGCAGAAGTGACTGATGGCAGCGGGTTTACTAAGGCTGGGTGACCTATGGCCACTGGGGGAGGAGGGGTGGAAGACCTCGGAAGTCCTGGCACAACAAACAGGACTAACATATATTAGGCTGCTGGAGAGATTCCTGGGGGAGGTCCAGGAGGCACTGTCTAAGCCAGTAAGGGGGGGTGTTTGAGCGGCCAAAGGGGGAGGGGCCACCAATGTTTCCGCCACTGCAGGTGACGGCAGAGACTGGAGACTGGCAAGGGGGTATGGAGAACTTGTTGGACTTTAACACTCCGAGCCTGGGAGAGTTCGAGGGGGTGTGAGGTAAAGCCCTCTACAACCTCTGCATTAAGGTGAGGAACATTACGAGCCTATCAGGAGTGAAGGCACATCAGTGGCAGGGGGTATGTGGGGCGGAGAGTATGATGGGTTTTAGATAGAGAGGGCTCTACAAACAACAGAGACCAAAGTGGAGGGTTCTACCTGGAGCCCTGGCCACTAATAGCTGGTAGGCACGGGTCGACCCGGGAGTCGGACAGGGTCCTTTCTGTGTCATGAGTGACACTGTGCATCTTGTGTTTTCTGTGTACTCCAGGTTAATGCCATTAATGTCTTTGTTGAAATGTCTGTGTGAGAGGCTGGGGGTGGAGTTTACTGTCGGGATGTTTATAATGGGGTGCAGGTATTCGAAAAGGGGGGGGGGTGTCTGTACAGCTGGGGAAGATGGGTTGGATATACAGTCGTAAATGTGGTGAGGTTTTGGTTATTGTGCTGTGTGATGTTGTTTTGTATCGTGGGGTAGAGGGCAAGGTGAGTATACAGCACAGGGGATATTTGTTTTTTTAAAGTTGTGTGTGTGTGTGTGTGTGTGTGTGTATGTGTGTATGTGTGTGTGTGTGTGTGGATTTTAATGGAATGAGGATGTATCATTAAAGACAAAAAGTATCTCCCTCCCTCCCCCCTCAGTGTGACTGTCAGCCTCCATGTTGAGGCCCAACGTTGCCTGTCATCTGAACACTTCATAATTAGACTTCCTCCTGACTCCAAGTATGGTGCCACGGTGACAAAAGACTGCAATGGCGGCCAGGGTGGCAGGCGACTCCTCCTCTCCTCGCCACCGCCTCGCCACAGTTATAAATAGTCTGACTGGATGATTAATGAGTGAGGCCGTTGAGCTAAAGACCCAGACAATGGTTGCCCGCGCAGCTGCCTGAACAAAAAAAGACCCCACAAAAACAAAACAAGACAAGCCCTGTCTGGGGATAGAAAGGGATGGAATGGAGAGACTGAAGGGAGAGTGGCAGCGAGCAGAGTAGGCAAAATAAATAAATAAATTCAGAGCGACAGATTTTGAAGACTTTATTTAACCCCTGAGCACTTTTGAGAGGGATTCTCATTAACATTTTGACACGCTCGGATGAATAGAGAGTTCAGGCAGGTTGGGTACTGGAGAGAGTGATAAAATGAGAGAGAGAGAGAGAGAGACCGTGAGGGAGAGAAAATGGGAGGAAAGACAAGCCAGAAGAGACCCCTGGATAATTCCTTAGAAAGAAAAGTTGCAGTTTTCCCCTATGTAAGGCATGCCAAAAACTGACGCGTTGGAAGCTTATATTGTTGCTAAACAAAGCCAGTGAGAGGGAGGCGTGAATGGCACCATAGGGGCCTTTCCTTGGGGCCCTCAGCGCTACACAGCAACTATGGGAATGGGCCACACTGGCACTATGTGTTTGTTTAATAAACTCAAATACATAAAGACTGTGGTCAGAATTTCCGTATAAGAGCACACACATGACAACATATTGACAGAGAGGCACAGGCTAGGAATGTATACTGAATAGTATACTGCCTAAGATTGCCACAGTCTATCCACTGGCAGTACAAAAACATGCTACCTAGATCACTATCCATGTTTCAAATTAGACATATCACAAAACACATCAAATCAGTCAAAGCTCCACAATAAATACACAACAATCAAGGCAACAGAGGAAACACATTTTTCACACAATATATCAAAAGAGGGCGATCAATTCTGCCTGCTGGTCAACAATTATCTGGAATATAAGCTAGCTGCTCCGGAGCGGATTTTCTTCCATTTGACACAGGCATTTCTCTTTCCTCCTCATCTTTCCTCCTTCTCTCCTGCCAGACCTCTCAGGGCTTTAGAACAGTTCCTTTAGTGCTCCTGACAGGGGGTTATTTGCTCCCATATATGTTTTCTCTCCAATCATCCGATGGCGGACAGGACTGCATGCGGGCAGGGCCGGGCTGCCAAACATCCCTGAGACGCTGCCTGTCTGATGGTCACCACTTTGACTAGTCTTTCCTGACTCCCCTCCTGTTTCCCTCCCTGTCCCCGGCTTCTCTGCCCTATACTTTCTCTCTGCTTTAGATTCTCTGGCCTGGAGAGGAGGAGAGAACCCTGTCATTTGGCTGTCGCCGCTGTCCTTGGGTCCAAAGTGTTGTTTAACACCTGATAAGCACCACCACCATGACAATGCCAGCTGTGATTTGAAGGGAGAAAAAACATCACTGGAACAAATCTCACTATTCACTATTCTCAAGTTTGCCCTGAAGGGTGATGTCTGACAAGCACCCATAAGAATCCACAATATCCACAGTACAAACATGAGGACAGTTTTGCCAAAAGCTGGAAGTCCCTGAAAGCCTACCGTATACAGGAAACAACACAATGGAGGACAGATTGTTACTCCTGTTAACAGGGCATTCATTCAAAGATTTGGGTGGAGAAACTATAAACTAGAAGGTCACCTAGGATACTGGCAAACTCATTTTAGAAGGCTATTCATGGTGAATATTTGCTTCATAAAGTGTCCCTACAAATGAAACTGGATATCCTTTACAGTATTTCAAACCCTTATTGCCAGTGGTTGAATTAATGGTCTTTTTTATTTTATTTGTTTACCCTACACACAATATCCTTCCTATTGATTACAGTACAGTCAAATGTCTCATCCCAAACCTACACAACCAACCACCCAGATGTTTAGAGTAAGTATGAAGAACATAGCTCTTACACAATATAGCTAATGACAACCACAGTGACAGTCTTTAAACACTGTAAATACTAAATACCACACACAAACCCATTTAATAGCTTATACGGTACACAATGCTCTATCTTCCTCAGAGCGCATAATTAGCCTAATTTACTTGATTCTTGATGGTGTCTTATGGCCATCATCACAGAGGGACTGATGTCTCCAATATCCACCAAATCAATAGAGCCAAACAGACAGCATAAAGCTTTAAGCTAAACACATGCGAAGGCGATAACAAAAATACATGATTTCACAGAGAAAAGACTGGAGATCAATAGCATGAAGCGCTAATAGAATCAAAGGTGTGTTGTTAGTGTTTGCAGTTACGGAGGTTCTTAAGGAACATCTGAGCGCAACAAAGGTGAACAAAGCACTCTGAACGAATGGAAAAGAGAAGAGGTGAAGTTGAGTGAGGTTTCTTAAACGTTCTTTTTACATCCGGCAACACAATGTCCAACGGTAATAGTGCACAAGACATGCTGAGTCACATTCAGTTATCACTGACGTGCTCTCGACAATAACTCAACGGGCTCAAATGCATCTGCTGCTCTTGGCTGATCTAGCCATCCTGAAACCGTGTATGAAGATAAGACACACTAGCACATACAATAACAAGACTGTCTCACATCAAAACAATGTGGCTTTTCTTTTGTCCTCACACTGCATTTCTTATTTCAATGGGTCACTGTACACTGAGTATAGCAAACATTAGGAACACCCCTACAAGGTGTCGAAAGCTTTCCACAGGGATGCTGGCCCATGTGGACTCCAATGCCTCCCACAGTTGTGTCATGTTGGTTGGATGTCTTTTGTGCGCTGGATCAATGATACACACGGGAAACTGTTGAGCGTGAAAAACCCAGCAGCCTTTCAGTTCAAACCGGTGTGCCTGGCACCCACGACCATACCCCGTTCAAAGGCACTTAAAATGTTTTGTCTTGCCCATTCACCCTCTGAATGGCACAAATACACAATCCATGTCTCAATTGTCTCAAGGCTAAAAACAAATCCTTCTTTAACCTGTCTCCTCCCCTTCATCTACACTGATTGAAGTGGATTTAACAAGTGGAATAAATAAGGGATCATAGCTTCCACCGGGATTCACCTGGTCAGTCTATGTCATGGAAAGAGCAGGTGTTCTTAATGTTTTGTACACTCAGTGTACAATGTTCAACGCAACATCCCAGCTATTCCCAAATTGCCTGTCAAAAGGAATAAAGGCAAGTCAAGCCTAACAATGTGACAGAAATGTGATGGTAGATGGAAAGGCAGCTAATATAGACAAAGAGGCCTTACAAACCAGTCTGACTTTATAATGCATAGTATAAGGCAACTGTCACAAGATGGTTTAGATGATTCATTATTAACAGCCAGTATTAGTCTGGATACTGAATTATTGATCCAATCCTTTTAAATCCATTGGTATACTAACCGACAAAGGTATACTAACTGACTGAAACAACTACATGAAGTATGTCTGGCTACTCAGAACCCTGGTCATATGAAATTACTGATCCACGATTTAAATCTGTTGCAAGGCTTGGAGAGAGAGAGATAATTATGCTGTAAGTCGAGCCTCTTGTCAGTCCTGGCCTTTATCCCCTGGACTGGATGAGTAGACTGGACTGAGGAAGAGCCAGGATCTTTCAGCGGAGGAATGTGACAGGAGAGAGAGAAAAGGGAGGTAGTGAGAGAGAGAGAGAGAGAGAGAGAGAGAGGGAGAGAGAGAGAGAGAGAGAGAAAAAGACTGAAAGAAGAGAGACAGGAAATGGAGAGACTGGAAGGACAAAGAGAGAGTAAGGTAGGAGAGAGAAAGAGAGGGAGAGGGAGAGAGAGAGAGAGAGAGAGAGAGAGAGAGAGAGAGAGAGAGAGAGAGAGAGAGAGAGAGAGAGAGAGAGTATGACATTTGAAATGTCTATTATTTTGGAACTTCTGTGAGTATAATGTTTACTGTTAAACAGCCACCGCTAACATTGAGTGGCTGCTGCCAAAACACTGACTCAACTCCAGCCACTTTAATAATGGGAATGGATGGGAATTGATGTAAAATATATCACTAGCCACTTTAAACAATGCTACTTAATATAATGTTTACATACCCTACATTATTTATCTCATATGTACTGTACTCTATATCATCTACTGCATCTTTATGTAATACATGTATCACTAGCCACTTTAAACTATGCCACTTTGTTTACATACTCATCTCATATGTATCTACTGTACTCGATACCATCTACTGCATCTTGCCTATGCCGCTCTGTACCATCACTCATTCATATATCTTTATGTACATATTCTTTATCCCTTTACACTTGTGTGTATAAGGTAGTAGTTTTGGAATTGTTAGCTAGATTACTCGTTGGTTATTACTGCATTGTCGGAACTAGAAGCACAAGCATTTCATAACATCTGCTAACCATGTGTGACAAATAACATTTGATTTGATTTGTTAATTTTAATTGTTAATTTCACTTTTGTTTATTATCTTTTATTTTTTTATTTTTTTTTACCCCTTTTTCTACCCAATTTCGTGTTATCCAATTGGTTGTTACAGTCTTGTCTCGTCGCTGCAACTCCCGTACTGTTCAGGAGAGGCGAAGGTCGAGAGCCGTGCGTCCTCTGAAACACAACCCAGCCAGGCCGCATTGCTTCTTGACACAATGCCCACTTAACCCGGAAGCCAACCACACCAATGTGTCAGAGGAAACACCGTACACCTGGCGACTGTGTCAGCGTGCCTTTTGCCCGGCCCGCCACAGGAGTCGCTAGTGCGCAATGGGACAAGGACATCACTGCCTGCCAAACCCTCCCCTAACCCGGACGACACTGTAACAGATAGCAAACAGAGTTTTGACTATGTCACTGCTGCACCTCCACCACCACCACCACCATTGCCTAAACAAGCACTGTGTTTTTCATCTCAATATAAGCAATGCAGTGTGGCGCTCTGTCTTCTCTTCTGACAGAGATAAGATGTATAAATTATGAGCAGCTGACGGTCTACTCTAGAGCCCCGGGCGTCTCATCAATCACAGTCTGCATGTCAGCAGGTAACTGATGCAGGCCCCGAAGGCACAATGTTACCCTCGTCAGGTGAAAGGTGTGTGTGACTGAGTGTGTGTGTGTGTGTTTGACACTGCTGTCAGAAAGTGGGTTGTGAACAGTTGATCCGTACTTAACAGGCCTCTTTAAAAGAAGAAGAACAACAGCAACGCCCACAGAGGGCTCGATAAAGTGTGTGCTAGCACTCAAGGTTTAGGCGTTCCACCTTAGGGCATCTGTTTTGCTGATATGCGACAAGAAGCCACAATGTGTGTGAGAGAGACAGGTAGAGGGAGAAAGAGAGATCTCTGTGAAGGCCATGGTAGACCACCCAGTATCTATTGGGGAGGAGCAGCAGACACGGCTAGCTTTTCCCTTGTCCTGTCTCTCTTTCCCTTTCGCTCTCTCCCTCCCTCCCTCCCTCCCTCCCTCTCTCTCTCTCTCTCTCTCCCTCCCGCTTTCCTCTTGTCTGGCTGAGGCTTGAAAGGCCATCGGTCAGAGAGATACATGGAAAGAAGGATAGATATCAAATATGTCAGTTTTTCTCACAGAAGGAGAGAGAAATAGTTGTCTCTCTTTCCAGGCCTGTCTTGTTTAGTATGAAGTGGAAACACCTCTCCTGCAACCCATCAGCTGCCTCAACCCTCAACCCTCAGTCTGTGTGGGAGGTCATTCCAAACCAAGGTCGCCCCTACCGACCTTACCAAAACCACGACTACGTCAGCTGCCAACTGAGTCAGACACAGAGATTGATGCCCACATCCCACAGTACTGCAGGGCGGAAACATTTCATTTTGGTCAGTCAGGGCCTGGGGCAGACAGAGAGAGAAAACACATGACACCCAAAAGAGAACAACAACAAAGATGTCGCTGGCCACAGTGTTTGGAGCCCCCCAAGACCTGTGGGTTAAGTTATGGGAATACTAAGGTTTGCTTGTTGACTCCAGACATCGTAAAGTGACGCAGGCAATGGCATGGTCTCTCTCTCTCTCCCACACACACACACACACACACACACACACACACACACACACACACACACACACACACACACACACACACACACACACACACACACACACACACACACACACACACACACACACACACACACACACACACACACACACACACACACAGCAAATGTGCGTCTGACCTGCGACTGTCTACATCACTTTACCATGTCTGGAGAGTGTGTGTGCGCGTGTGTTCCTTCCCGTAGCTTCGAGTGCAGCAGAAATGTTTAGTGACCGGTATGAGTACGAAGGCAAACATTAGAGGATTATTGACAGGAAAGTATTTGTACCAACCAGAGAAGTCTCCCGTTGTAATGCCAATGAAACACGCAAACCAGTCCAGGGCATTATCACCAACAACAGACACTTTCATGTAAGCAGATTTAAGCGTATTACTGAGCTAAAGATTTGCTTAGTGAAAGATAAGCAAGATTTGGGGAAAGTAAATGTTGGATTTAGAAGGTTGTTGAACAGTCACTGAGCTCTGTAGTAGTCTATGTGCAGAAACACACGTGATCTTCAACGAACACAACACGATGCATTACAAACTTGTTCATCTGCAGACAAAACAATCCGGCCTGTTTGTGGTATATGTCAAAACTGCCTGTCTGTGGTGTATGTCAATACTCCCTGTCTGTGGTGTATGTGTAATGAGTTTCCTCCTCTTCTTCCGAAGAAGAGAGGCGAAACGGATCAGAGGACCAATACGCGGCGTGGTAATTTTCCATGGTACTTTTTAATGCGATAAGGTACACATGAACAAACTAACAAAACAAGAAAACGTGAAAACTCAAATTACAGTCCTATCTGGTGCATACACGAAGACAGGAAACAATCACCCACCAACACACAGTGAAACCCAGGCCACCTAAGTATGATTCTCAATCAGAGACAACTAATGACACCTGCCTCTGATTGAGAACCATACTAGGCCGAAACATAGAATTTCCCAAAACCTAGACAAACAAACATAGACTGCCCACCCAACTCACGCCCTGACCATACTAACTAAACACAAAACACAGAAAATAAAGGTCAGAACGTGACAGTACCCCCCCCCAAAGGTGCGGACTCCCGGCCGCAAAACCTTGACCTATAGGGGAGGGTCTGGGTGGGCGTCTGTCCGCGGTGGCGGTTCTGGCGCGGGACGCGGACCCCACTTCACCCTTGTCTTTGTCCGCCTCATTTTCCGCCTCCGTGGCTTTCTCACCATGGCAACCCCTCTCAATGACCCCACTGGACAGAGGGGCAGCTCGGGACAGAGGGGCAGGGGCTCTGGACAGAGGGACAGGGGCTCTGGACAGAGGGACAGGGGCTCTGGACAGAGGGACAGGGGCTCTGGCGCCTCTGGGCTGAGGGGCTCTGGCGCCTCTGGGCTGAGGGGCTCTGGCGCCTCTGGGCTGAGGGGCTCTGGCGCCTCTGGGCTGAGGGGCTCTGGCGCCCTGGGCTGAGGGGCTCTGGCGCCTCTGGGCTGAGGGGCTCCGGCAGCGGCGCCGGACAGGCGGGACGCTCCGGCAGCGGCGCCGGACAGGCGGGACGCTCCGGCAGCAGCGCCGGACAGGCGGGAGGCTCCGGCAGCGGCGCCGGACAGGCGGGAGGCTCCGGCAGCGGCGCCGGACAGGCGGGAGGCTCCGGCAGCGGCGCCGGACAGGCGGGAGGCTCCGGCAGCGGCGCCGGACAGGCGGGAGGCTCCGGCAGCAGCGCCGGACAGGCGGGAGGCCCGGCAGCGGCGCCGGACAGGCGGGAGCACCTGCAGAGAGGAGACAGAGAGACAGCCTGGTGCGTGGAGCTGCTACAGGAGGCAGCGGCGCCGGACAGGCGGGACGCTCCAGCAGCGGCGCCGGACAGGCGGGAGGCTCCCGGCAGCGGCGCCGGACAGGCGGGAGGCTCCGGCAGTGGCGCCGGACAGGCGGGAGGCTCCGGCAGCGGCGCCGGACAGGCGGGAGGCCCGGACAGGCGGGAGGCTCCGGCAGCGGCGCCGGACAGGCGGGAGGCTCCGGCAGCGGCGCCGGACAGGCGGAACGCTCCGGCAGCGGCGCCGGATAGGCGGGAGCACCTGCAGGGAGGAGACTGAGAGACAGCCTGGTGCGTGGGGCTGCCACAGGAACTACCAGGCTGGGGAGACTTTCAGGAGGCTTGGTGTTAGGAGGAGCCTGAAAGACCGGGCTGTGGGGGAGCACTGGAGCTCTGGTGCGCAACCTGGCACCACTTCCCCAGGCTGGACAACTACTCGAGCCCGGACCCTCAAAAGTGCAGGCACAGGTTGAACCGGGCTGTGGGTAAGCACGGGAGATCTAGTGCTTACTACACGCACCTCTCCCCTAGGCTCCACTCCCACAGTTGCCCGGTACGAGCGGAGCGCAGGCAGAGGACGCACTGCACCCTCCCAGCGCCCGGAGACACAGCACGCAGAGCCGGCGCAGGATAACCTGGACCCAGACTGCGTACCGGCGACCAGACCCGCTGAGCAGGCACCATACGCCCTGGCTCAATGCCCACACTCGCATGGCACTCTCGGGGGCTGCCCTATAGCGCACCGGGCTATGGACACGCACTGGCGACACCGTGCGCTCAACCGCATAACACGGTGCCTGACCAGTAATGCGCTGCTCATAATAAGCACGAGGAGTGAGCTCAGGTCTGCTACCTGGCTTAGTACCACCCTCGTGTGCCCCCCAAAAAAAAAAATTTGGGGCTGCCTCTCGTACCTGTCGCACTGCCGTGCTGGCTCCTCATATTGCCGCCGATCAGCTTTCGCTGCCTCCAGCTCTGCTTTGGGGCTGCGATTTTCCCCAGCCCGTGCCCAGGGTCCCTCTTCGTTCCATATCTGCTCCCATGTCCAGGAGTCCTGTGATGGTGGCCTCTGTTGTTGATGCTGCTGCTGCTGTCGTCGCTGTCCTTTACCACGCCGCTTGGTCCGATTGTGGTGGGTGATTCTGTAACGAGTTGCCTCCTCTTCTTCCGAAGAAGAGAGGCGAAACGGATCAGAGGACCAATACGCGGCGTGGTAATTTTCCATGGTACTTTTAATGCGATAAGGTACACATGAACAAACTAACAAAACAAGAAAACGTGAAAACTCAAATTACAGTCCTATCTGGTGCATACACGAAGACAGGAAACAATCACCCACCAACACACAGTGAAACCCAGGCCACCTAAGTATGATTCTCAATCAGAGACAACTAATGACACCTGCCTCTGATTGAGAACCATACTAGGCCGAAACATAGAATTTCCCAAAACCTAGACAAACAAACATAGACTGCCCACCCAACTCACGCCCTGACCATACTAACTAAACACAAAACACAGAAAATAAAGGTCAGAACGTGACAGTATGTCAATACTGCCTGCCTGTGGTGTATGTCAAAACTGCCTGTCTGTGGTGTATGTCAATACTGCCTGCCTGTGGTGTATGTCAAAACTGCCTGTCTGTGGTGTATGTCAATACTGCCCGTCTGTGGTGTATGTCAATACTGCCTGTCTGTGGTGTATGTCAATACTGCCTGTCTGTGGTGTATGTCAATACTGCCTGTCTGTGGTGTATGTTAATAATGCCTGTCTGTGGTGTATGTCAATACTGCAAGTCTGTGGTATATGTCAAAACTGCCTGTCTGTGGTGTATGTCAAAACTGCCTGTCTGTGGTGTATGTCAATACTGCCTGTCTGTGGTGTATGTCAAAACTGCCTGTCTGTGGTGTATGTCAATACTGCCTGTCTGTGGTGTATGTCAATACTGCCTGTCTGTGGTGTATGTCAAAACTGGCTGTCTGTGGTGTATGTCAATACTGCCTGTCTGTGGTGTATGTCAATACTGCCTGCCTGTGGTGTATGTCAAAACTGGCTGTCTGTGGTGTATGTCAATAATGCCTGTTTGTGGTATATGTCAAAACTGCCTGTCTGTGGTGTATGTCAATACTCCCTGTCTGTGGTGTCTGTCAAAACTGCCTGTCTGTGGTGTATGTCAAAACTGCCTGTCTGTGGTGTATGTCAATACTGCCTGCCTGTGGTGTATGTCAAAACTGCCTGTCTGTGGTGTATGTCAATACTGCCTGCCTGTGGTGTATGTCAAAACTGCCTGTCTGTGGTGTATGTCAATACTGCCCGTCTGTGGTGTATGTCAATACTGCCTGTCTGTGGTGTATGTCAATACTGCCTGTCTGTGGTGTATGTCAATACTGCCTGTCTGTGGTGTATGTCAATACTGCCTGTCTGTGGTGTATGTCAATACTGCAAGTCTGTGGTGTATGTCAATACTGCCTGCCTGTGGTGTATGTCAAAACTGGCTGTCTGTGGTGTATGTCAATAATGCCTGTGTGTGGTGTATGCCAATACTGCCTGTCTGTGGTGTATGTCAATACTGCCTGTCTGTGGTGTATGTCAAAACTGGCTGTCTGTGGTGTATGTCAATACTGCCTGCCTGTGGTGTATGTCAAAACTGGCTGTCTGTGGTGTATGTCAATAATGCCTGTGTGTGGTGTATGCCAATACTGCCTGTCTGTGGTGTATGTCAATACTGCCTGTCTGTGGTGTATGTCAATAATACATGTATGTAGTGTATGTCAATACTTCCTGTATGTGATGTATGTCAATACTGCCTGTCTGTGGTGTATGCCAATAATGCCTGTATGTGGTGTATGTCAATACTGCCTGTCTGTGGTGTATGTCAATACTGCCTGTCTGTGGTGTATGCCAATAATGCCTGTATGTGGTGTATGTCAATACTGCCTGAATGTGGTGTATGTCAATACTGCCTGTCTGTGGTGTATGTCAATACTGCCTGTGTGTGGTGTACGCCAATAATACATGTATGTGGTGTATGTCAATACTGCCTGTATGTGGTGTATGTCAATAAGGGCCTGTCTGTGTTGTATGTCAATACTGCCTGTCTGTGGTGTATGCCAATAATGCCTGTATGTGGTGTATGTCAATACTGCCTGTCTGTGGTGTATGTCAATACTGCCTGTCTGTGGAGTATGTCAATAACACATGTATGTGGTGTATGTCAATACTGCCTGTCTGTAGTGTATGTCAATACTGCCTGTCTGTGGTGTATGTCAATACTGCCTGTCTGTGGTGTATGTCAATAATACATGCATGTGGTGTATGTCAATACTGCCTGTCTGTGGTGTATGTCAATAATATATGTATGTGGTGTATGTCAATATTGCCTGTCTGTGGTGTATGTCAATAATACATGTCTGTGGTGTATGTCAATACGGCCTGTCTGTGGTGTATGTCAATACTGCCTGCCTGTGGTGTATGTCAAAACTGGCTGTCTGTGGTGTATGCCAATACTGCCTGTCTGTGGTGTATGTCAATAATAAATGTATGTGGTGTATGTCAATACTGCCTGTCTGTGGTGTATGTCAAAACTGCCTGTCTGTGGTGTATGTCAATACTGCCCGTCTGTGGTGTATGTCAATACTGCCTGTCTGTGGTGTATGTCAATACTGCCTGTCTGTGGTGTATGTCAATACTGCCTGTCTGTGGTGTATGTTAATACTGCCTGTCTGTGGTGTATGTCAATACTGCAAGTCTGTGGTGTATGTCAATACTGCCTGCCTGTGGTGTATGTCAAAACTGGCTGTCTGTGGTGTATGTCAATAATACATGTATGTGGTGTATGTCAATACTGCCTGTCTGTGGTGTATGTCAATACTGCCTGTCTGTGGTGTATGTCAAAACTGGCTGTCTGTGGTGTATGTCAATACTGCCTGCCTGTGGTGTATGTCAAAACTGGCTGTCTGTGGTGTATGTCAATAATGCCTGTGTGTGGTGTATGCCAATACTGCCTGTCTGTGGTGTATGTCAATACTGCCTGTCTGTGGTGTATGTCAATAATACATGTATGTAGTGTATGTCAATACTTCCTGTATGTGATGTATGTCAATACTGCCTGTCTGTGGTGTATGCCAATAATGCCTGTATGTGGTGTATGTCAATACTGCCTGTCTGTGGTGTATGTCAATACTGCCTGTCTGTGGTGTATGCCAATAATGCCTGTATGTGGTGTATGTCAATACTGCCTGAATGTGGTGTATGTCAATACTGCCTGTCTGTGGTGTATGTCAATACTGCCTGTCTGTGGTGTACGCCAATAATACATGTATGTGGTGTATGTCAATACTGCCTGTATGTGGTGTATGTCAATAAGGGCCTGTCTGTGGTGTATGTCAATACTGCCTGTCTGTGGTGTATGCCAATAATGCCTGTATGTGGTGTATGTCAATACTGCCTGTCTGTGGTGTATGTCAATACTGCCTGTCTGTGGTGTATGTCAATAACACATGTATGTGGTATATGTCAATACTGCCTGTCTGTGGTGTATGTCAATACTGCCTGTCTGTGGTGTATGTCAATACTGCCTGTCTGTGGTGTATGTCAATAATACATGCATGTGGTGTATGTCAATACTGCCTGTCTGTGGTGTATGTCAATAATATATGTATGTGGTGTATGTCAATATTGCCTGTCTGTGGTGTATGTCAATAATACATGTCTGTGGTGTATGTCAATACGGCCTGTCTGTGGTGTATGTCAATACTGCCTGCCTGTGGTGTATGTCAAAACTGGCTGTCTGTGGTGTATGCCAATACTGCCTGTCTGTGGTGTATGTCAATAATAAATGTATGTGGTGTATGTCAATACTGCCTGTCTGTGGTGTATGTCAATACTGCCTGTCTGTGGTGTATGTCAATACTTCCTGTATGTGATGTATGTCAATACTGCCTGTCTGTGGTGTATGCCAATAATGCCTGTATGTGGTGTATGTCAATACTGCCTGTATGTGGTGTATGTCAATACTGCCTGTCTGTGGTGTATGTCAATACTGCCAGTCTGTGGTGTATGTCAATACTGCCTGCCTGTGGTGTATGTCAATACTGCCTGTCTGTGGTGTATGTCAATACTGCCTGTCTGTGGTGTATGTCAATAATACATGCATGTGGTGTATGTCAATACTGCCTGTCTGTGGTGTATGTCAATAATATATGTATGTGGTGTATGTCAATATTGCCTGTCTGTGGTGTATGTCAATAATACATGTCTGTGGTGTATGTCAATACGGCCTGTCTGTGGTGTATGTCAATACTGCCTGCCTGTGGTGTATGTCAAAACTGGCTGTCTGTGGTGTATGCCAATACTGCCTGTCTGTGGTGTATGTCAATAATAAATGTATGTGGTTTATGTCAATACTGCCTGTCTGTGGTGTATGTCAATACTGCCTGTCTGTGGTGTATGTCAATACTTCCTGTATGTGATGTATGTCAATACTGCCTGTCTGTGGTGTATGCCAATAATGCCTGTATGTGGTGTATGTCAATACTGCCTGTATGTGGTGTATGTCAATACTGCCTGTCTGTGGTGTATGTCAATACTGCCAGTCTGTGGTGTATGTCAATACTGCCTGCCTGTGGTGTATGTCAAAACTGGCTGTCTGTGGTGTATGTCAATAATGCCTGTGTGTGGTGTATGCCAATACTGCCTGTCTGTGGTGTATGTCAATACTGCCTGTCTGTGGTGTATGTCAAAACTGGCTGTCTGTGGTGTATGTCAATACTGCCTGCCTGTGGTGTATGTCAAAACTGGCTGTCTGTGGTGTATGTCAATAATGCCTGTGTGTGGTGTATGCCAATACTGCCTGTCTGTGGTGTATGTCAATACTGCCTGTCTGTGGTGTATGTCAATAATACATGTATGTAGTGTATGTCAATACTTCCTGTATGTGATGTATGTCAATACTGCCTGTCTGTGGTGTATGCCAATAATGCCTGTATGTGGTGTATGTCAATACTGCCTGTCTGTGGTGTATGTCAATACTGCCTGTCTGTGGTGTATGCCAATAATGCCTGTATGTGGTGTATGTCAATACTGCCTGAATGTGGTGTATGTCAATACTGCCTGTCTGTGGTGTATGTCAATACTGCCTGTCTGTGGTGTACGCCAATAATACATGTATGTGGTGTATGTCAATACTGCCTGTATGTGGTGTATGTCAATACTGCCTGTCTGTGGTGTATGTCAATACTGCCTGTCTGTGGTGTATGCCAATAATGCCTGTATCTGGTGTATGTCAATACTGCCTGTCTGTGGTGTATGTCAATACTGCCTGTATGTGGTGTATGTCAATAATACATGTATGTGGTGTAAGTCAATACTGCCTGTATGTGGTGTATGTCAATACTGCCTGTCTGTGGTGTATGTCAATACTGCCTGTCTGTGGTGTATGTCAATAACACATGTATGTGGTGTATGTCAATACTGCCTGTCTGTGGTGTATGTCAATACTGCCTGTCTGTGGTGTATGTCAATACTGCCTGCCTGTGGTGTATGTCAAAACTGGCTGTCTGTGGTGTATGTCAATAATGCCTGTGTGTGGTGTATGCCAATACTGCCTGTCTGTGGTGTATGTCAATACTGCCTGTCTGTGGTGTATGTCAATAATACATGTATGTAGTGTATGTCAATACTTCCTGTATGTGATGTATGTCAATACTGCCTGTCTGTGGTGTATGCCAATAATGCCTGTATGTGGTGTATGTCAATACTGCCTGTCTGTGGTGTATGTCAATACTGCCTGTCTGTGGTGTATGCCAATAATGCCTGTATGTGGTGTATGTCAATACTGCCTGAATGTGGTGTATGTCAATACTGCCTGTCTGTGGTGTATGTCAATACTGCCTGTCTGTGGTGTACGCCAATAATACATGTATGTGATGTATGTCAATACTGCCTGTATGTGGTGTATGTCAATAAGGGCCTGTCTGTGGTGTATGTCAATACTGCCTGTCTGTGGTGTATGCCAATAATGCCTGTATGTGGTGTATGTCAATACTGCCTGTCTGTGGTGTATGTCAATACTGCCTGTCTGTGGTGTATGTCAATAACACATGTATGTGGTATATGTCAATACTGCCTGTCTGTGGTGTATGTCAATACTGCCTGTCTGTGGTGTATGTCAATACTGCCTGTCTGTGGTGTATGTCAATAATACATGCATGTGGTGTATGTCAATACTGCCTGTCTGTGGTGTATGTCAATAATATATGTATGTGGTGTATGTCAATATTGCCTGTCTGTGGTGTATGTCAATAATACATGTCGGTGGTGTATGTCAATACGGCCTGTCTGTGGTGTATGTCAATACTGCCTGCCTGTGGTGTATGTCAAAACTGGCTGTCTGTGGTGTATGCCAATACTGCCTGTCTGTGGTGTATGTCAATAATAAATGTATGTGGTGTATGTCAATACTGCCTGTCTGTGGTGTATGTCAATACTGCCTGTCTGTGGTGTATGTCAATACTTCCTGTATGTGATGTATGTCAATACTGCCTGTCTGTGGTGTATGCCAATAATGCCTGTATGTGGTGTATGTCAATACTGCCTGTATGTGGTGTATGTCAATACTGCCTGTCTGTGGTGTATGTCAATACTGCCAGTCTTTGGTGTATGTCAATACTGCCTGCCTGTGGTGTATGTCAATACTGCCTGTCTGTGGTGTATGTCAATACTGCCTGTCTGTGGTGTATGTCAATAATACATGCATGTGGTGTATGTCAATACTGCCTGTCTGTGGTGTATGTCAATAATATATGTATGTGGTGTATGTCAATATTGCCTGTCTGTGGTGTATGTCAATAATACATGTCTGTGGTGTATGTCAATACGGCCTGTCTGTGGTGTATGTCAATACTGCCTGCCTGTGGTGTATGTCAAAACTGGCTGTCTGTGGTGTATGCCAATACTGCCTGTCTGTGGTGTATGTCAATAATAAATGTATGTGGTTTATGTCAATACTGCCTGTCTGTGGTGTATGTCAATACTGCCTGTCTGTGGTGTATGTCAATACTTCCTGTATGTGATGTATGTCAATACTGCCTGTCTGTGGTGTATGCCTATAATGCCTGTATGTGGTGTATGTCAATACTGCCTGTATGTGGTGTATGTCAATACTGCCTGTCTGTGGTGTATGTCAATACTGCCAGTCTGTGGTGTATGTCAATACTGCCTGCCTGTGGTGTATGTCAAAACTGGCTGTCTGTGGTGTATGTCAATAATGCCTGTGTGTGGTGTATGCCAATACTGCCTGTCTGTGGTGTATGTCAATACTGCCTGTCTGTGGTGTATGTCAAAACTGGCTGTCTGTGGTGTATGTCAATACTGCCTGCCTGTGGTGTATGTCAAAACTGGCTGTCTGTGGTGTATGTCAATAATGCCTGTGTGTGGTGTATGCCAATACTGCCTGTCTGTGGTGTATGTCAATACTGCCTGTCTGTGGTGTATGTCAATAATACATGTATGTAGTGTATGTCAATACTTCCTGTATGTGATGTATGTCAATACTGCCTGTCTGTGGTGTATGCCAATAATGCCTGTATGTGGTGTATGTCAATACTGCCTGTCTGTGGTGTATGTCAATACTGCCTGTCTGTGGTGTATGCCAATAATGCCTGTATGTGGTGTATGTCAATACTGCCTGAATGTGGTGTATGTCAATACTGCCTGTCTGTGGTGTATGTCAATACTGCCTGTCTGTGGTGTACGCCAATAATACATGTATGTGGTGTATGTCAATACTGCCTGTATGTGGTGTATGTCAATACTGCCTGTCTGTGGTGTATGTCAATACTGCCTGTCTGTGGTGTATGCCAATAATGCCTGTATCTGGTGTATGTCAATACTGCCTGTCTGTGGTGTATGTCAATACTGCCTGTATGTGGTGTATGTCAATAATACATGTATGTGGTGTAATGTCAATACTGCCTGTATGTGGTGTATGTCAATACTGCCTGTCTGTGGTGTATGTCAATACTGCCTGTCTGTGGTGTATGTCAATAACACATGTATGTGGTGTATGTCAATACTGCCTGTCTGTGGTGTATGTCAATACTGCCTGTCTGTGGTGTATGTCAATACTGCCTGTCTGTGGTGTATGTCAATAATACATGCATGTGGTGTATGTCAATACTGCCTGTCTGTGGTGTATGTCAATAATATATGTATGTGGTGTATGTCAATATTGCCTGTCTGTGGTGTATGTCAATAATACATGTCTGTGGTGTATGTCAATACGGCCTGTCTGTGGTGTATGTCAATACTGCCTGTCTGTGGTGTATGTCAATACTGCCTGCCTGTTGTGTATGTCAAAACTGGCTGTCTGTGGTGTATGCCAATACTGCCTGTCTGTGGTGTATGTCAATAATAAATGTATGTGGTGTATGTCAATACTGCCTGTCTGTGGTGTATGTCAATACTGCCTGTCTGTGGTGTATGTCAATACTTCCTGTATGTGATGTATGTCAATACTGCCTGTCTGTGGTGTATGCCAATAATGCCTGTATGTGGTGTATGTCAATACTGCCTGTCTGTGGTGTATGTCAATACTGCCTGTCTGTGGTGTATGTCAATAATGCATGTATGTGGTGCATGTCAATACTGCCTGTCTGTTGTGTATGTCAAAACTGGCTGTCTGTGGTGTATGTCAATACTGCCTGCCTGTGGTGTATGTCAAAACTGGCTGTCTGTGGTGTATGTCAATAATGCCTGTGTGTGGTGTATGCCAATACTGCCTGTCTGTGGTGTATGTCAATACTGCCTGTCTGTGGTGTATGTCAATAATACATGTATGTAGTGTATGTCAATACTTCCTGTATGTGATGTATGTCAATACTGCCTGTCTGTGGTGTATGCCAATAATGCCTGTATGTGGTGTATGTCAATACTGCCTGTCTGTGGTGTATGTCAATACTGCCTGTCTGTGGTGTATGCAAATAATGCCTGTATGTGGTGTATGTCAATACTGCCTGAATGTGGTGTATGTCAATACTGCCTGTCTGTGGTGTATGTCAATACTGCCTGTCTGTGGTGTATGCCAATAATACATGTATGTGGTGTATGTCAATACTGCCTGTATGTGGTGTATGTCAATACTGCCTGTCTGTGGTGTATGTCAGTACTGCCTGTCTGTGGTGTATGCCAATAATGCCTGTATGTGGTGTATGTCAATACTGCCTGTCTGTGGTGTATGTCAATACTGCCTGTCTGTGGTGTATGTCAATAATGCATGTATGTGGTGCATGTCAATACTGCCTGTCTGTTGTGTATGTCAAAACTGGCTGTCTGTGGTGTATGTCAATACTGCCTGCCTGTGGTGTATGTCAAAACTGGCTGTCTGTGGTGTATGTCAATAATGCCTGTGTGTGGTGTATGCCAATACTGCCTGTCTGTGGTGTATGTCAATACTGCCTGTCTGTGGTGTATGTCAATAATACATGTATGTAGTGTATGTCAATACTTCCTGTATGTGATGTATGTCAATACTGCCTGTCTGTGGTGTATGCCAATAATGCCTGTATGTGGTGTATGTCAATACGGCCTGTCTGTGGTGTATGTCAATACTGCCTGTCTGTGGTGTATGCAAATAATGCCTGTATGTGGTGTATGTCAATACTGCCTGAATGTGGTGTATGTCAATACTGCCTGTCTGTGGTGTATGTCAATACTGCCTGTCTGTGGTGTATGCCAATAATACATGTATGTGGTGTATGTCAATACTGCCTGTATGTGGTGTATGTCAATACTGCCTGTCTGTGGTGTATGTCAGTACTGCCTGTCTGTGGTGTATGCCAATAATGCCTGTATGTGGTGTATGTCAATACTGCCTGTCTGTGGTGTATGTCAATACTGCCTGTCTGTGGTGTATGTCAATAATGCATGTATGTGGTGCATGTCAATACTGCCTGTCTGTTGTGTATGTCAAAACTGGCTGTCTGTGGTGTATGTCAATACTGCCTGCCTGTGGTGTATGTCAAAACTGGCTGTCTGTGGTGTATGTCAATAATGCCTGTGTGTGGTGTATGCCAATACTGCCTGTCTGTGGTGTATGTCAATACTGCCTGTCTGTGGTGTATGTCAATAATACATGTATGTAGTGTATGTCAATACTTCCTGTATGTGATGTATGTCAATACTGCCTGTCTGTGGTGTATGCCAATAATGCCTGTATGTGGTGTATGTCAATACTGCCTGTCTGTGGTGTATGTCAATACTGCCTGTCTGTGGTGTATGCAAATAATGCCTGTATGTGGTGTATGTCAATACTGCCTGAATGTGGTGTATGTCAATACTGCCTGTCTGTGGTGTATGTCAATACTGCCTGTCTGTGGTGTATGCCAATAATACATGTATGTGGTGTATGTCAATACTGCCTGTATGTGGTGTATGTCAATACTGCCTGTCTGTGGTGTATGTCAGTACTGCCTGTCTGTGGTGTATGCCAATAATGCCTGTATGTGGTGTATGTCAATACTGCCTGTCTGTGGTGTATGTCAATACTGCCTGTCTGTGGTGTATGTCAATAATACATGTATGTGGTGTAAGTCAATACTGCCTGTATGTGGTGTATGTCAATACTGCCTGTCTGTGGTGTATGTCAATACTGCCTGTCTGTGGTGTATGTCAATACTGCCTGTCTGTGGTGTATGTCAATAACACATGTATGTGGTGTATGTCAATACTGCCTGTCTGTGGTGTATGTCAATACTGCCTGTCTGTGGTGTATGTCAATACTGCCTGTCTGTGGTGTATGTCAATAATACATGCATGTGGTGTATGTCAATACTGCCTGTCTGTGGTGTATGTCAATAATATATGTATGTGGTGTATGTCAATATTGCCTGTCTGTGGTGTATGTCAATAATACATGTCTGTGGTTTATGTCAATACTGCATGTCTGTGGTGTATGTCAATACTGCCTGTCTGTGGTGTATGTCAATACTGCCTGCCTGTGGTGTATGTCAAAACTGGCTGTCTGTGGTGTATGCCAATACTGCCTGTCTGTGGTGTATGTCAATACTGCCTGTCTGTGGTGTATGTCAATAATACATGCATGTGGTGTATGTCAATACTGCCTGTCTGTGGTGTATGTCAATAATATATGTATGTGGTGTATGTCAAAACTGGCTGTCTGTGGTGTATGTCAATACTGCCTGCCTGTGGTGTATGTCAAAACTGGCTGTCTGTGGTGTATGTCAATAATGCCTGTGTGTGGTGTATGCCAATACTGCCTGTCTGTGGTGTATGTCAATACTGCCTGTCTGTGGTGTATGTCAATAATACATGTATGTAGTGTATGTCAATACTTCCTGTATGTGATGTATGTCAATACTGCCTGTCTGTGGTGTATGCCAATAATGCCTGTATGTGGTGTATGTCAATACGGCCTGTCTGTGGTGTATGTCAATACTGCCTGTCTGTGGTGTATGCAAATAATGCCTGTATGTGGTGTATGTCAATACTGCCTGAATGTGGTGTATGTCAATACTGCCTGTCTGTGGTGTATGTCAATACTGCCTGTCTGTGGTGTATGCCAATAATACATGTATGTGGTGTATGTCAATACTGCCTGTATGTGGTGTATGTCAATACTGCCTGTCTGTGGTGTATGTCAGTACTGCCTGTCTGTGGTGTATGCCAATAATGCCTGTATGTGGTGTATGTCAATACTGCCTGTCTGTGGTGTATGTCAATACTGCCTGTCTGTGGTGTATGTCAATAATGCATGTATGTGGTGCATGTCAATACTGCCTGTCTGTTGTGTATGTCAAAACTGGCTGTCTGTGGTGTATGTCAATACTGCCTGCCTGTGGTGTATGTCAAAACTGGCTGTCTGTGGTGTATGTCAATAATGCCTGTGTGTGGTGTATGCCAATACTGCCTGTCTGTGGTGTATGTCAATACTGCCTGTCTGTGGTGTATGTCAATAATACATGTATGTAGTGTATGTCAATACTTCCTGTATGTGATGTATGTCAATACTGCCTGTCTGTGGTGTATGCCAATAATGCCTGTATGTGGTGTATGTCAATACTGCCTGTCTGTGGTGTATGTCAATACTGCCTGTCTGTGGTGTATGCAAATAATGCCTGTATGTGGTGTATGTCAATACTGCCTGAATGTGGTGTATGTCAATACTGCCTGTCTGTGGTGTATGTCAATACTGCCTGTCTGTGGTGTATGCCAATAATACATGTATGTGGTGTATGTCAATACTGCCTGTATGTGGTGTATGTCAATACTGCCTGTCTGTGGTGTATGTCAGTACTGCCTGTCTGTGGTGTATGCCAATAATGCCTGTATGTGGTGTATGTCAATACTGCCTGTCTGTGGTGTATGTCAATACTGCCTGTCTGTGGTGTATGTCAATAATACATGTATGTGGTGTAAGTCAATACTGCCTGTATGTGGTGTATGTCAATACTGCCTGTCTGTGGTGTATGTCAATACTGCCTGTCTGTGGTGTATGTCAATACTGCCTGTCTGTGGTGTATGTCAATAACACATGTATGTGGTGTATGTCAATACTGCCTGTCTGTGGTGTATGTCAATACTGCCTGTCTGTGGTGTATGTCAATACTGCCTGTCTGTGGTGTATGTCAATAATACATGCATGTGGTGTATGTCAATACTGCCTGTCTGTGGTGTATGTCAATAATATATGTATGTGGTGTATGTCAATATTGCCTGTCTGTGGTGTATGTCAATAATACATGTCTGTGGTTTATGTCAATACTGCATGTCTGTGGTGTATGTCAATACTGCCTGTCTGTGGTGTATGTCAATACTGCCTGCCTGTGGTGTATGTCAAAACTGGCTGTCTGTGGTGTATGCCAATACTGCCTGTCTGTGGTGTATGTCAATAATAAATGTATGTGGTGTATGTCAATACTGCCTGTCTGTGGTGTATGTCAATACTGCCTGTCTGTGGTGTATGTCAATACTTCCTGTATGTGATGTATGTCAATACTGCCTGTCTGTGGTGTATGCCAATAATGCCTGTATGTGGTGTATGTCAATACTGCCTGTATGTGGTGTATGTCAATACTGCCGGTCTGTGGTGTATGTCAATACTGCCTGTCTGTGGTGTATGTCAATAATGCATGTATGTGGTGTATGTCAATACTGCCTGTCTGTTGTGTATGTCAATACTGCCTGTCTGTGGTGTATGTCAATACTGCCTGTCTGTGGTGTATGTCAATACTGCCTGTCTGTGGTGTATGTCAATACTGCCTGTCTGTGGTGTATGTCAATACTGCCTGTCTGTGGTGTATGTCAATAATACATGTATGTGATGTATGTCAATAATGCCTGTCTGTGGTGTATGTCAATAATACATGTATGTGGTGTATGTCAATACTGCCTGTCTGTGGTGTATGTCAATACTGCCTGCCTGTGGTGTATGTCAATAATACATGTATGTGGTGTATGTCAATACTGCCTGTCTGTGGTGTATGTCAATAATACATGTATGTGGTGTATGTAAATACTGCCTGTCTGTGGTGTATGTCAATACTGCCTGTCTGTGGTGTATGTCAATACTGCCTGTCTGTGGTGTATGTCAATACTGCCTGTCTGTGGTGTATGTCAATAACACATGTATGTGGTGTATGTCAATACTGCCTGTCTGTGGTGTATGTCAATACTGCCTGTCTGTGGTGTATGTCAATACTGCCTGTCTGTGGTGTATGTCAATAATACATGCATGTGGTGTATGTCAATACTGCCTGTCTGTGGTGTATGTCAATAATATATGTATGTGGTGTATGTCAATATTGCCTGTCTGTGGTGTATGTCAATAATACATGTCTGTGGTTTATGTCAATACTGCATGTCTGTGGTGTATGTCAATACTGCCTGTCTGTGGTGTATGTCAATACTGCCTGCCTGTGGTGTATGTCAAAACTGGCTGTCTGTGGTGTATGCCAATACTGCCTGTCTGTGGTGTATGTCAATAATAAATGTATGTGGTGTATGTCAATACTGCCTGTCTGTGGTGTATGTCAATACTGCCTGTCTGTGGTGTATGTCAATACTTCCTGTATGTGATGTATGTCAATACTGCCTGTCTGTGGTGTATGTCAATACTGCCTGTCTGTGGTGTATGTCAATACTGCCTGTCTGTGGTGTATGTCAATACTGCCTGTCTGTGGTGTATGTCAATACTGCCTGTCTGTGGTGTATGTCAATACTGCCTGTCTGTGGTGTATGTCAATACTGCCTGTCTGTGGTGTATGTCAATACTGCCTGTCTGTGGTGTATGTCAATACTGCCTGTCTGTGGTGTATGTCAATACTGCCTGTCTGTGGTGTATGTAAATAATGCCTGTCTGTGGTGTATGTCAATACTGCCTGTCTGTGGTGTATGTAAATAATGCCTGTCTGTGGTGTATGTCAATACTGCCTGTCTGTGGTGTATGTAAATAATGCCTGTCTGTGGTGTATGTCAATACTGCCTGTCTGTGGTGTATGTAAATACTGCCTGTCTGTGGTGTATGTCAATACTGCCTGTCTGTGGTGTATGTAAATAATGCCTGTCTGTGGTGTATGTCAATAATACATGTATGTGGTGTATGTCAATACTGCCTGTCTGTGGTGTATGTCAATACTGCCTGCCTGTGGTGTATGTCAATAATACATGTATGTGGTGTATGTCAATACTGCCTGTCTGTGGTGTATGTCAATAATACATGTATGTGGTGTATGTCAATACTGCCTGTCTGTGGTGTATGTCAATACTGCCTGTCTGTGGTGTATGTCAATACTGCCTGTCTGTGGTGTATGTCAATACTGCCTGTCTGTGGTGTATGTCAATAACACATGTATGTGGTGTATGTCAATACTGCCTGTCTGTGGTGTATGTCAATACTGCCTGTCTGTGGTGTATGTCAATACTGCCTGTCTGTGGTGTATGTCAATAATACATGCATGTGGTGTATGTCAATACTGCCTGTCTGTGGTGTATGTCAATAATATATGTATGTGGTGTATGTCAATATTGCCTGTCTGTGGTGTATGTCAATAATACATGTCTGTGGTTTATGTCAATACTGCATGTCTGTGGTGTATGTCAATACTGCCTGTCTGTGGTGTATGTCAATACTGCCTGCCTGTGGTGTATGTCAAAACTGGCTGTCTGTGGTGTATGCCAATACTGCCTGTCTGTGGTGTATGTCAATAATAAATGTATGTGGTGTATGTCAATACTGCCTGTCTGTGGTGTATGTCAATACTGCCTGTCTGTGGTGTATGTCAATACTTCCTGTATGTGATGTATGTCAATACTGCCTGTCTGTGGTGTATGCCAATAATGCCTGTATGTGGTGTATGTCAATACTGCCTTTCTGTGGTGTATGTCAATACTGCCTGTCTGTGGTGTATGTCAATACTGCCTGTCTGTGGTGTATGTCAATAATGCCTGTCTGTGGTGTATGTCAATACTGCCTGTCTGTGGTGTATGTCAATACTGCCTGTCTGTGGTGTATGTCAATACTGCCTGTCTGTGGTGTATGTCAATACTGCCTGTCTGTGGTGTATGTCAATACTGCCTGTCTGTGGTGTATGTCAATACTGCCTGTCTGTGGTGTATGTCAATACTGCCTGTCTGTGGTGTATGTCAATAATACATGTATGTGATGTATGTCAATAATGCCTGTCTGTGGTGTATGTCAATAATACATGTATGTGGTGTATGTCAATACTGCCTGTCTGTGGTGTATGTCAATACTGCCTGCCTGTGGTGTATGTCAATAATACATGTATGTGGTGTATGTCAATACTGCCTGTCTGTGGTGTATGTCAATAATACATGTATGTGGTGTATGTCAATACTGCCTGTCTGTGGTGTATGTCAATACTGCCTGTCTGTGGTGTATGTCAATACTGCCTGTCTGTGGTGTATGTCAATAATACATGCATGTGGTGTATGTCAATACTGCCTGTCTGTGGTGTATGTCAATAATATATGTATGTGGTGTATGTCAATACTGCCTGTCTGTGGTGTATGTCAATAATACATGTATATGGTGTATGTCAATACTGCCTGTCTGTGGTGTATGTCAATACTGCCTGTCTGTGGTGTATGCCAATAATGCATGTATGTGGTGTATGTCAATAATGCATGTATGTGGTGTATGTCAATACTGCCTGTCTGTGGTGTATGTCAATACTGCCTGTCTGTGGTGTATGTCAATACTGCCTGTCTGTGGTGTATGTCAAAACTGCCTGTCTGTGGTGTATGTCAATACTGTCTTTCTGTGGTGTATGTCAAAACTGGCTGTCTGTGGTGTATGTCAATACTGCCTGTCTGTGGTGTATGTCAATACTGCCTGCCTGTGGTGTATGTCAAAACTGTCTGTCTGTGGTGTATGCCAATACTGCCTGTCTGTGGTGTATGTCAATACTGCCTGTCTGTGGTGTATGTCAATACTTCCTGTATGTGATGTATGTCAATACTGCCTGTCTGTGGTGTATGCCAATAATGCCTGTATGTGGTGTATGTCAATACTGCCTGTCTGTGGTGTATGTCAATAATACATGTATGTGGTGTATGTCAATACTGTCTGTCTGTGGTGTATGTCAATACTGCATGTCAATAATACATGTATGTGGTGTATGTCAATACTGCCTGTCTGTGGTGTATGTCAATAATACATGTATGTGGTGTATGTCAATACTGCCTGTCTGTGGTGTATGTCAATAATACATGTATGTGGTGTATGTCAATACTGCCTGTCTGTGGTGTATGTCAATAATACATGTATGTGGTGTATGTCAATACTGCCTATCTGTGGTGTATGTCAATACTGCCTGTCTGTGGTGTATGTCAATACTGCCTGTCTGTGGTGTATGTCAATACTGCCTGTCTGTGGTGTATGTCAATACTGCCTGTCTGTGGTGTATGTCAATACTGCCTGTCTGTGGTGTATGTCAATACTGCCTGTCTGTGGTGTATGTCAATACTGCCTGTCTGTGGTGTATGTCAATAATACATGTATGTGGTGTATGTCAATACTGCCTGTCTGTGGTGTATGTCAATACTGCATGTCAATAATACATGTATGTGGTGTATGTCAATACTGCCTGTCTGTGGTGTATGTCAATAATACATGTATGTGGTGTATGTCAATACTGCCTATCTGTGGTGTATGTCAATACTGCCTATCTGTGGTGTATGTCAATACTGCCTGTCTGTGGTGTATGTCAATAATACATGTATGTGGTGTATGTCAATACTGCCTGTCTGTGGTGTATGTCAATACTGCCTGTCTGTGGTGTATGTCAATAATACATGTATGTGGTGTATGTCAATACTGCCTGTCTGTGGTGTATGTCAATAATACATGTATGTGGTGTATGTCAATACTGCCTGTCTGTGGTGTATGTCAATACTGCCTGTCTGTGGTGTATGTCAATACTGCCTGTCTGTGGTGTATGTCAATAATACATGCATGTGGTGTATGTCAATACTGCCTGTCTGTGGTGTATGTCAATAATATATGTATGTGGTGTATGTCAATACTGCCTGTCTGTGGTGTATGTCAATAATACATGTATATGGTGTATGTCAATACTGCCTGTCTGTGGTGTATGTCAATACTGCCTGTCTGTGGTGTATGCCAATAATGCATGTATGTGGTGTATGTCAATAATGCATGTATGTGGTGTATGTCAATACTGCCTGTCTGTGGTGTATGTCAATACTGCCTGTCTGTGGTGTATGTCAATACTGCCTGTCTGTGGTGTATGTCAAAACTGCCTGTCTGTGGTGTATGTCAATACTGTCTTTCTGTGGTGTATGTCAAAACTGGCTGTCTGTGGTGTATGTCAATACTGCCTGTCTGTGGTGTATGTCAATACTGCCTGCCTGTGGTGTATGTCAAAACTGTCTGTCTGTGGTGTATGTCAATACTGCCTGTCTGTGGTGTATGTCAATACTGCCTGTCTGTGGTGTATGTCAATACTTCCTGTATGTGATGTATGTCAATACTGCCTGTCTGTGGTGTATGCCAATAATGCCTGTATGTGGTGTATGTCAATACTGCCTGTCTGTGGTGTATGTCAATAATACATGTATGTGGTGTATGTCAATACTGCCTGTCTGGGGTGTATGTCAATACTGCCTGTCTGTGGTGTATGTCAATACTGCCTGTCTGTGGTGTATGTCAATAATACATGTATGTGGTGTATGTCAATACTGTCTGTCTGTGGTGTATGTCAATACTGCATGTCAATAATACATGTATGTGGTGTATGTCAATACTGCCTGTCTGTGGTGTATGTCAATAATACATGTATGTGGTGTATGTCAATACTGCCTATCTGTGGTGTATGTCAATACTGCCTGTCTGTGGTGTATGTCAATACTGCCTGTCTGTGGTGTATGTCAATACTGCCTGTCTGTGGTGTATGTCAATACTGCCTGTCTGTGGTGTATGTCAATACTGCCTTTCTGTGGTGTATGTCAATACTGCCTGTCTGTGGTGTATGTCAATACTGCCTGTCTGTGGTGTATGTCAATAATACATGTATGTGGTGTATGTCAATACTGCCTGTCTGTGGTGTATGTCAATACTGCATGTCAATAATACATGTATGTGGTGTATGTCAATACTGCCTGTCTGTGGTGTATGTCAATAATACATGTATGTGGTGTATGTCAATACTGCCTATCTGTGGTGTATGTCAATACTGCCTATCTGTGGTGTATGTCAATACTGCCTGTCTGTGGTGTATGTCAATAATACATGTATGTGGTGTATGTCAATACTGCCTGTCTGTGGTGTATGTCAATACTGCCTGTCTGTGGTGTATGTCAATAATACATGTATGTGGTGTATGTCAATACTGCCTGTCTGTGGTGTATGTCAATACTGCCTGTCTGTGGTGTATGTCAATAATACATGTATGTGGTGTATGTCAATACTGCCTGTCTGTGGTGTATGTCAATACTGCATGTCAATAATACATGTATGTGGTGTATGTCAATACTGCCTGTCTGTGGTGTATGTCAATAATACATGTATGTGGTGTATGTCAATACTGCCTATCTGTGGTGTATGTCAATACTGCCTGTCTGTGGTGTATGTCAATAATACATGTATGTGGTGTATGTCAATACTGCCTGTCTGTGGTGTATGTCAATACTGCCTGTCTGTGGTGTATGTCAATAATACATGTATGTGGTGTATGTCAATACTGCCTGTCTGTGGTGTATGTCAATACTGCCTGTCTGTGGTGTATGTCAATAATACATGCATGTGGTGTATGTCAATACTGCCTGTCTGTGGTGTATGTCAATAATATATGTATGTGGTGTATGTCAATACTGCCTGTCTGTGGTGTATGTCAATAATACATGTCTGTGGTGTATGTCAATAATGCATGTATGTGGTGTATGTCAATACTGCCTGCCTGTGGTGTATGTCAAAACTGTCTGTCTGTGGTGTATGCCAATACTGCCTGTCTGTGGTGTATGTCAATACTGCCTGTCTGTGGTGTATGTCAATACTTCCTGTATGTGGTGTATGTCAATACTGCCTGTCTGTGGTGTATGCCAATAATGCCTGTATGTGGTGTATGTCAATACTGCCTGTCTGTGGTGTATGTCAATACTGCCTGTCTGTGGTGTATGCCAATAATGCCTGTATGTGGTGTATGTCAATACTGCCTGTCTGTGGTGTATGTCAATAATACATGTATGTGGTGTATGTCAATACTGCCTGTCTGTGGTGTATGTCAATAATACATGTATGTGGTGTATGTCAATACTGCCTATCTGTGGTATATGTCAATACTGCCTGTCTGTGGTGTATGTCAATACTGCCTGTCTGTGGTGTATGTCAATACTGCCTGTCTGTGGTGTATGTCAATACTGCCTGTCTGTGGTGTATGTCAATACTGCCTGTCTGTGGTGTATGTCAATAATACATGTATGTGGTGTATGTCAATACTGCCTGTCTGTGGTGTATGTCAATACTGCATGTCAATAATACATGTATGTGGTGTATGTCAATACTGCCTGTCTGTGGTGTATGTCAATAATACATGTATGTGGTGTATGTCAATACTGCCTATCTGTGGTGTATGTCAATACTGCCTATCTGTGGTGTATGTCAATACTGCCTGTCTGTGGTGTATGTCAATAATACATGTATGTGGTGTATGTCAATCCTGCTTGTCTGTGGTGTATGTCAATACTGCCTGTCTGTGGTGTATGTCAATAATACATGTATGTGGTGTATGTCAATACTGCCTGTCTGTGGTGTATGTCAATAATACATGTATGTGGTGTATGTCAATACTGCCTGTCTGTGGTGTATGTCAATACTGCATGTCAATAATACATGTATGTGGTGTATGTCAATACTGCCTGTCTGTGGTGTATGTCAATAATACATGTATGTGGTGTATGTCAATACTGCCTATCTGTGGTGTATGTCAATACTGCCTGTCTGTGGTGTATGTCAATAATACATGTATGTGGTGTATGTCAATACTGCCTGTCTGTGGTGTATGTCAATACTGCCTGTCTGTGGTGTATGTCAATAATACATGTATGTGGTGTATGTCAATACTGCCTGTCTGTGGTGTATGTCAATACTGCCTGTCTGTGGTGTATGTCAATAATACATGCATGTGGTGTATGTCAATACTGCCTGTCTGTGGTGTATGTCAATAATATATGTATGTGGTGTATGTCAATACTGCCTGTCTGTGGTGTATGTCAATAATACATGTCTGTGGTGTATGTCAATAATGCATGTATGTGGTGTATGTCAATACTGCCTGCCTGTGGTGTATGTCAAAACTGTCTGTCTGTGGTGTATGCCAATACTGCCTGTCTGTGGTGTATGTCAATACTGCCTGTCTGTGGTGTATGTCAATACTTCCTGTATGTGGTGTATGTCAATACTGCCTGTCTGTGGTGTATGCCAATAATGCCTGTATGTGGTGTATGTCAATACTGCCTGTCTGTGGTGTATGTCAATACTGCCTGTCTGTGGTGTATGCCAATAATGCCTGTATGTGGTGTATGTCAATACTGCCTGTCTGTGGTGTATGTCAATAATACATGTATGTGGTGTATGTCAATACTGCCTGTCTGTGGTGTATGTCAATAATACATGTATGTGGTGTATGTCAATACTGCCTATCTGTGGTATATGTCAATACTGCCTGTCTGTGGTGTATGTAAATAATGCCTGTCTGTGGTGTATGTCAATACTGCCTGTCTGTGGTGTATGTAAATAATGCCTGTCTGTGGTGTATGTAAATAATGCCTGTCTGTGGTGTATGTCAATACTGCCTGTCTGTGGTGTATGTAAATAATGCCTGTCTGTGGTGTATGTCAATACTGCCTGTATGTGGTGTATGTAAATAATGCCTGTCTGTGGTGTACTGCATGTCCCACCTCCAAGCCACCTCTAAGTATGATGTTGATCATTTCTAAATAGTCGTGTTCCTATTTACCACACACAGACATTTCACTTTACACACATCATCTTTAAACTAAGTATTATAATTACAGAGTAATTACAAGATACACAGTGTCTGTGTCTGATTTTAATGTCGTCCCCACTTACAGAGCAATCAGTCATTCCACAAGACAGGTAAGTTTAATATCAGAGTTAATATCTACTTTTTCATTTCTAATTAAAAGCTGAAGGGTTGTGTAGTTGTTGATAAAGGATAATTACATAGATGATATGACAGTGGAGGAATCCAGGACACGTAGTTTGTAACTGTTTTGAAGCATCTCTTTATTTGAGGTCTGTAAATACATGTCTATAACACCCACCATACACCAACTTAACCACTCGTTCGCACCGAATCCTGACAGAGACTTTTGATACCATGCCTGTGTGTGTGTCATTCATCACAATAATAACACAGCTCTTTAGTGAACCATGAATCCGAATGATTATGTTTGAATAATCACTGTTATTGCATATCATAATACCTATAGTATGCTTCTGCAAACAGCCTAGAGCATGTGGAATGAACAAAAACACAGTATTGATCTGATCTGGCCTTTGATGTTCAGGGAAGTTCAAGGAAGGAGAAAGGCGGCCATTTTGACTCTCCATTTCTCCACAGGGAGGTAAAACAACAACCGCTCAGCTTCCTCTCGACACCAAAGAGAAGGAGGCCTGTCATGTTTCCTGTGATGAGCTGACAGAGCCAGGCCTGGCCTGGAGCAGTGGGATATACCTCCCCCAAAACAACCCCCAAAAACAAACAGTTCCACCCCACAGAGAAGGAGACAGGAGAGGGAGACAAGAGGAACGGGCAGACAGGTGTCAGTGAAGGATGATATGTGTGACAGAGGCCATCTAAAGAGACAGTAAAGAAGAGGTAGAAAGCTGAGGAGGCCAAGGGAGAAAGAAAGGTATTGTTCAACAAGGAAATTAACAGTATAACGTTTCTGAAAAACCCTTTCCAGACTGCCTTTGGTCAACTAAAGTGCAACTACTTTACTCAGGTTGGATACTATTCCAAGATGTATATTCTGATATACAGTCTTTATTAGCCTGAGTGTCAGTCTGTTTGGGACTGTAAATGAAATATGTGTACTTGCATTAGTTACTACTACCCGAATGAACCAGGACTTCCAGTATCAACGATCCTATTGTTTGGGGGACGAGGGGTAAAACAATGTTTCAGAAGGTCTGTAAAGAAGATGTCTGGAATGTGGATGACAACAGCTCTCAATGGTTCTGAAACCTGATGAGGCTGACAGGATGTGAGAGCACCTGATCCGCTGTCTGCATATTCCCTTACAGGTCTGTCTACTGTGTGTGTGTGTGTGTGTGTGTGTGTGTGTGTGTGTGTGTGTGTGTGTGTGTGTGTGTGTGTGTGTGTGTGTGTGTGTGTGTGTGTGTGTGTGTGTGTGTGTGTGTGTGTGTGTGTGTGTGTGTTGTGTGTGTGTGTGTGCTGTGTGCGTGTGCGTGTGCGTGTGTGTGTGTGTGTGTGTGTGTGTGTGCTGTGTGCGTGTGTGTGTGTGTGTACTTACAGGGAAGGAGGACAACCTGTCTGTCTGTGCTTTTAGCTGAGGTGTGATGAGAGTCTGAGACGCCACGGTAGGTCAACCCACTTCTCCTGTTACCCTCAACACGTCTGGTGATGGAAGCTGCCAGTTGGCCCACTAAGGACACTTAGGTTGGTCCCAAATGGCACCCTCATTCCCTATATAGTGCACTACTCTGGGCCCTGGTCAAAAGTAGTGCATCACAAAGGGAATAGGGTGCCATTTGAGACACAGGCATTGATGTGATACCTATTGTGCTCTTCTTCTGCCAGTCTTCCTGCATCGCACTCATATCAGGTGATTCATGGGATAATACTTTATATCATATGAAATGTCAGTCAGAGGGCTGGGTTACCGGTGTAAGTCTTACTCAATGAGTGAGAAAAAAGAAGCAGACAGGAAAATAGGTTATGGTTGAGAGGACAGGGTAGTCAGTGGTTATCAGACATTCTCTGGCAGAGTTGGTTTTGGATAGAAGTGGAGAGAAAAGGAATAGACTGTACCACATTGTTGGCCAGTCTACCCCATATGAATCAAATATGCAACTCTTTACACAAGCAAACTAACTGACAAATACATTGAAGCCACTTTTAAAACAGCACATTCTCTAAATATCCAACTCCTCATCCCACCCCTCCACTGCCCATCTGTGGCCTTTCTACTCATCCCACCCCTCCACTGCCCATCTGTGGCCTTTCTCCTCATCCCACCCCTCCACTGCCCATCTGTGGCCTCTCTCCTCATCCCACCCCTCCACTGCCCATCTGTGGCCTATCTCCTCATCCCACCCCTTCACTGCACATCTGTGGCCTCTCTCCTCATCCCACCCCTCCACTGCCCATCTGTGGCCTTTCTCATCATCCCACCCCTCCACTGCCCATCTGTGGCCTTTCTCCTCATCCACCCTTCCACTGCCCATCTGTGGCCTCTCTCCTCATCCCACCCCTCCACTGCCCATCTGTGGCCTCTCTCCTCATCCCACCCCTCCACTGCCCATCTGTGGCCTCTCTCCTCATCCCACCCATTCACTGCCCATCTGTGGCCCCTCTCCTCATCCCACCCCTCCACTGCCCATCTGTGGCCTTTCTCATCATCCCACCCCTCCACTGCCCATCTGTGGCCTTTCTCCTCATCCACCCTTCCACTGCCCATCTGTGGCCTCTCTCCTCATCCCACCCCTTCACTGCCCATCTGTGGCCTCTCTCCTCATCCCACCCCTCCACTGCCCATCTGTGGCCTTTCTCATCATCCCACCCTTCCACTGCCCATCTGTGGCCTCTCTCCTCATCCCACCCCTTCACTGCCCATCTGTGGCCTCTCTCCTCATCCCACCCCTCCACTGCCCATCTGTGGCCTTTCTCCTCATCCCACCCCTCCACTGCCCATCTGTGGCCTCTCTCCTCATCCCAACCCTCCACTGCCCATCTGTGGCCTCTCTCCTCATCCCACCCCGCCACTTCCCATCTGTGGCCTCTCTCCTCATCCCACCCCTCCACTGCCCATCTGTGGCCTCTCTCCTCATCCCACCCCTTCACTGCCCATCTGTGGCCTTTCTCCTCATCCCACCCCTTCACTGCCCATCTGTGGCCTCTCTCCTCATCCCACCCCTTCACTGCCCATCTGTGGCCTCTCTCCTCATCCCACCCCTCCACTGCCCATCTGTGGCCTTTCTCCTCATCCCACCCCTCCACTGCACATCTGTGGCCTCTCTCCTCGTCCCACCCATCCACTGCCCATCTGTAGCCTTTCTCCTCATCCCACCCCTCCACTGCCCATCTGTGGCCTTTCTCCTCATCCCACCCCTCCACTGCCCATCTGTGGCCTCTCTCCTCATCCCACCCCTCCACTGCCCATCTGTGGCTTCTCTCCTCATCCCACCCCTCCACTGAGAGTGGGATAAGGGATGAATGCAACGTGAGTGTCACTTGACCTCCCTGACCTCTGCCTGACCCACAGAGCACCCTGGGATGGCATGAGGCTACCCTGCTCTTCCTTCTGTTGCTGGGGGAAACGCACTCTCTCTCTTTTGTTTGTTTGCTTTCCTGCTCCATCCCTTTCTCTCTCTCCATATTAATCTCATCTCTTTCTCTCTCTTCATCTCATCTCTTTCTTTCTCTCCATCTTCATCTCATCTCTTTCTCTCTTTCCATCTTCATCTCATCTCTTTCTCTCTTTCCATCTTCATCTCATCTCTTTCCATCTTCATCTCATCTCTTTCTCGCTCTCTCCATCCTCATCTCTTTCTCTCTCTCTCTCCATCTTAATCTCTTCCTGGGCCCTAGGACCATGTCCCAGGACTACCTGACATGATGACTCCTTGCTGTCCCCAGTCCACCTGGCCATGCTGCTGCTCCAGTTTCAACTGTTCTGCCTTACTATTATTCAACCATGCTGGTCATTTATGAACATTTGAACATCTTGGCCACGTTCTGTTATAATCTCCACCCGGCACAGCCAGAAGAGGACTGGCCACCCCACATATGCTCTCTCTAATTCTCTCTTTCTTTCTCTCTCTCCTAGGACCTGAGCCCTAGGACCGTGCCCCAGGACTACCTGACATGATGGCTCCTTGCTGTCCCCAGTCCACCTGACTGTGCTGCTGCTCCAGTTTCAACTGTTCTGCCTTATTATTATTCGACCATGCTGGTCATTTATGAACATTTGAACATCTTGGTCATGTTCTGTTATAATCTCTACCCGGCACAGCCAGAAGAGGACTGGCCACCCCACATAGCCCGGTTCCTCTCTAGGTTTCTTCCTAGGTTTTGGCCTTTCAAGGGAGTTTTTCCTAGCCACCGTGCTATTACACCTGCATTGTTTGCTGTTTGGGGTTTTAGGCTGGGTTTCTGTACAGCACTTTGAGATATCAGCTGATGTACGAAGGGCTATATAAATAAATTTGATTTGATTTGATTCCTCTCTCTCTCCATCCTCATCTCTTTCTCTCTCTCTCTCTCTCTCCATCTTCATCTCATCTCTTTCTCTCTCCATCCTCATCTCTTTCTCTCTCTCTCCATCTTCATCTCATCTCTTTCTCTCTTTCCATCTTCATCTCATCTCTTTCTCTCTCTCTCCATCCTCATCTCTTTCTCTCTCTCTCCATCTTAATCTCTTCCTCTCTCTCTCCATCCTCATCTCTTTCTCTCTCTCTCCATCTTAATCTCTTTCTCTCTCTCCCTCCTCATATCTTTCTCTCTCTCTCCATCTTCATCTCATCTCTTTCTCTCTTTCCATCTTCATCTCATCTCTTTCTCTCTTTCCATCTTCATCTCATCTCTTTCTCTCTTTCCATCTTCATCTCATCTCTTTCTCTCTTTCCATCTTCATCTCATCTCTTTCTCTCTCTCTCCATCCTCATCTCTTTCTCTCTCTCTCCATCTTAATCTCTTCCTCTCTCTCCATCCTCATCTCTTTCTCTCTCTCTCCATCTCCATCTCATCTCTTTCTCTCTTTCCATCTTCATCTCATCTCTTTCCATCTTCATCTCATCTCTTTCTCTCTTTCCATCTTCATCTCATCTCTTTCTCTCTCTCATCTCTTACTCTCCATCTTCATCTCATCTCTTTCTCTCTCTATATATTCATCTCATCTCTTTCTCTCTCTCCATATTCATCTCATCTCTTTCTTTCTTTCTCTCCATCTTCATCTCATCTCTCTCTCTCTCCATCTTCATCTCATCTCTTTCTTTCTATCCATCTTCATCTCATCTCTTTCTCTCTTTCCATCTTCATCTCATCTCTTTCTTTCTCTCCATCTTCATCTCATCTCTTTCCATCTTCATCTCATCTTTCTCTCTTTCCATCTTCATCTCATCTCTTTCTCTCTTTCAATCTTCATCTCATCTCTTTCCATCTTCATCTCATCTCTCTCTCTTTCCATCTTCATCTCATTTCTTTCTCTCTCTCTCTCTCTCCATCCTCATCTCTTTCTCTCTCTCTCCATCTTCATCTCATCTCTTTCTCTCTCTCTCCATCCTCATCTCTTTCTCTCTCTCTCTCCATCTTCATCTCATCTCTTTCTCTCTTTCCATCTTCATCTCATCTCTTTCTCTCTTTAGATCCTCATCTCTTTCTCTCTTTCCATCTTCATCTCTTTCTCTCTCTCTCAATTTCTCTCTATAATTTCTGCTCAGCCACTCTAATTTACTTTCTTTCTTTCTCTCCCCCTCTATCATTTCACAGCCTGAATACATCCAACAGAATAGACCACTCATCCTGAAGTGAGAGAGAAAGAGAGAGAGAGAGGGACCAGTGGCTATTGAATGTGTGGAGTAGAAAGTGGAGGACTGGCTAGTCTGGTTTAGGGGGACTGGAGAGTGTGAGAGAGCGTGTGACTAATAAGTGATATTCTCAGTAGACGTGTGAGCCTGTAAGGTGGAGTAGGCCCTCCGACTCAGAGCTGAATAGCAAGGGACTCAGCTACTTTTGAAGTCATTCAACATGGAACCAATAACAAACTGAGTGGCATCATACAGCGCTGAGTGGTCTAATCATGAAGTTGAGAGTCTGAGAAGAAGGGGGAAAACTATTACACCAAACCACAAACAGAACTGTTTTTACTCAAAGTGATTAAATCAGAGCAATGGATGTAATGATGCCAAGGAAGACAACTGAGCTAGTTCAACTAACACATTTACGTACATTTTTCCCGCCGGCCTAGAATGTAATGAATAAAATAATGAATAAATACATACAGTATGGACTGGGGTCATAGAAACTGTGTGTAACGTGTGTTTGTGGGGTGTCAGTCACAATGTCAGGCCTCTGACAACCTAAATCTACAGTCGATGTCCACGGCCTCGTGGAAATATAATTAGCATAATAACAACATCCCCATCAACATCTGTCTGTTTAAGCTAGAGATATATTTTTTTACATGCACTTTCTATTCATTGCTTTGCCAATGTTTTTTGCAGTATTACTTTAGTGCCTTATTGCAAACAACATGCATGTTTTGGAAATATTTGATTCTGTACAGGCTTCCAGATTTTCAATTAGGTTAGTATTGTGGAGTAACTACAATGTTGTTGATCATCCGCCAATAAACTCTGTAACTGTTTTAAAGTCACCATTGGCCTCATAGTAAAATCCCTAAGCAGTTTCCTTCATCTCTGGCAACTGAGTTAGGAAGGATGCCTGTATCTTTGTAGTGACTTCCCCATGCTCGAAGGGATATTCAATGTCTGCTTTTTTTTTTTTTCCCCATCTACCAATAGGTGCCCTTCTTTGTGAGGCATTGGAAACCCTCCCTGGTCTATGTGGTTGAATCTGTGTTTGAAATTCACTGCTCAACTGAGGGACTTTACAGATAATTGTATGTGTAGGGTACAGAGATGAGGTAGTCACACACTATTATTGCACAAAGAGTGAGTCCATGCAACTTATTACGTGACTTGTTAAGCAAATTATTACTCAAAACTTATTTAGGCTTGACATAACAAAGGGGTGATTACTTATTGACTCAATACATTTTAGCTTTTAATTAATTTTGAAAAACATAATTCCCCTTTGACATTATTGGGTATTGTGTGCAGGCCAGTGACAAAGATTCTCAAATTAATACATTTTAAATTCAGGCTGTAACACAGAATGTGGACAAGGTCAAGGGGTGTGAATACTTTCTGAAGGCACTGTAAGAATCTGTTATTCAATACGTTTCTATGGGCTAATAATACCGGTAAGGCCAAATTCAATGTTTCATCAAATACTGCTTTAATATATTTTTATGCCTAAAGGGGTGCTTAACTTCAAAATCTAATAACTAAATGATCCCCATCTTAGACTCTTAAGGATTAATGCATCAGCCATGATTGGTTAATCCTCTGAAACCAGTTTTGTCTCTCAGGTGGAAAAGTTAAACAGAAGATCTGGAATCCTTTTCCCTCACCCCCTCAGGCACCTCACCCTCCCTGGAACCCACTCGCATGCATAACATAAGCCGCTGAGCTAAAGGTGTCAGGCATACCTATCGAGGAGGGCCCCCCTAGCCTGACCTACGGATAGCCCAGAGGGACATTAATTATAGAAGGCTCTGACTCAAGGGTCTCCAACAGGTTGATCGTGAGCTACCAGTGGCTAGCAGACCACCTGAGTAGCTCGCCAAACAGACATGCAATTTTCATGTGTTCCACTGCAAGCCCACAGCGATTACCTAATCAACACAACATTGACATTATCCCACCCCTGGTTAGCTACTATTGGCTTAAAAAGACAAACCTAACACAGTACTATATCTGCCAATACATTTCCACCAATATTGTCCCTTTCTGTCTGTGTGGTGCGTGCGTTTGTCTATCACTCCGGTGGGTCATTGGCGAATTAACGGCTCTTCTTGGTGAACGTCGGTATCCGAATCGCATATGTGGAAGTGTCGTTCATTTGGCTCCCTGATTTCCATACTTTTACTACTGCTTTTTGAACTCCAGACATTGATTATCTGCAGATAAAATATAAAAACATTCTCTGAAGATGGTAATTCCTCAGTGCAAAAACAATATAGTGAGGAGAGAGCCTCATTCTGGTCCACACTACTTTTTTCAGCGTGTAAAATGTTGTCTTAATTTTTTTCTTTGCAGGGCATCTAATAATTTTTGTTCGGGTAAAAATATATTTGAACTCACATTTCACAATCTGACATAACGGTAGGCAACGTTTTAGGCTTTAAATTAGTGATGGACCATTTTTCCTCGTGGTCTTAGTTGAATTTCTAAGCATTACTGAACGAAAAGCTGTGTGGGAGCCAAATATTCCGGCTCACAGACAAGACTCGGAATGCCCATCACTAGTAGTTAATGTGATAACTGTCTTGTGGGTTGACAGAAATACTTTCCCCAAAACCTTCTCAATTAAATGTTACCTGCAAAGTAGTCTTACCTGGCAGAAGTACAGTACATTATGAGCAAGTAAATAATTTGTTTATATTATTTGTTATTTGCAAAATTTGCCATAAAATGAGCAGCTAAAGGGGAATTACACTCAAAAATCTAAATTTTTGCAGATTTTAGAGTTTTTCATGAACCATTATTTTTCCAGGTATACTTACTCTTGTACACTAAGGACCTGAGGAAGAGTTGCAGGGGAGAGGAGAAGAATGAATGCTGTGATGATTGTCAGGTTTATCTGATCAGGTTTCTCATTCGTCATCATGGGGGCCCTGACAACTGACACTTAAAACACTTATTTTATTATTCAGCTAGGCAGATTCACGTTTAAACTGCTTGTCTTTTAATCTGTCTCTCCTAAACAGTCTAACTACTGTACTGAACTGAACTGTACTGAGACAGACAGACAGACAGACAGACAGACAGACAGACAGACAGACAGACAGACAGACAGACAGACAGACAGACACCCACACACACCATTATACAGTATCTAGTACACCATTATACAGTATCTAGTATAGGTCTGATTAATGACTGATCAACTCATCGACAATAAAAGTCAGTGCCGTCACCATGGTGATAAAACTAGCTCAATCCTTGTCACTTAAGCATTGACAAATGCATACCAGGAAATTAAAATAGATGTGTACAGTAGCCTACACCACATGAGGAGTGAGGGGTTGTTGTTAACACTACCTGTATGGGACAGGGCGATAGCTACATGGTGTAGTGTTCCATTGCTGCCCTCTCAATCTACAGACTGACAAAATAGATTTTAAACATAGAATGTCAGTCCATGTGGGGTGTGTTCAGTTGTGAACTAGGCCACGGTTAGCTTGCTGGCTTGCACCCTCCCCACTCCTGATACATTTCCTGGGAGGGTATACAAATATATGATAATCACTTTATTTGTAAAGTGCTTTTCAAACATTACGATCAAAGCACTCATTTAATGCATCCCTCCCTATACAATCCACAGGCATGTCAATAAAACAGCTCTGACTACCTTATGTACGTGGAGAGATAGCATACTGTTTGCCTGCCACCACGAGATCACAGCAATCTGTCCCAACAAATGAAGACATCTTGTTGTGATCCCATCCAGTGTTAGATTAGACGACGGCTGGTCACCGGATTCCCTTGGTTTCTATGACAGCTCCGGTTACTAATGGACCAGAAAGGATGTAGAAACACACCAAACGGGGAAGAGAGACAGAAAGGTGCAGAGAGGTCAGAGAATTTGAAGGTTACCCCAGTCGAACGGCGAATCCAAACAAATAAACGCTCAGGTGTGTTATTCTCTGTCGAAACGGTGTCTTAATGATGTGGAGTTAACAATGACTAAATAACCGTGTCTCCCCGTGCACTGACAGATTCAGAAATAATTGACCAGCATGCTGCAAACGGAGACGCGCAAGGCAGAGAATTCAATCCTACGGCTGACAGACACCATTGAGCGTGTCACTAGATTTCTGCATTAATACACAAAGCAATGTCAGGTCAGGGATAGAGGCGTAGGAGCTCCTGTTAGTTATTTGCAAATGCATCTATGAGGGTAAATTACCTGGGACTCCCAGTCATATGGGCTAGTTAACGGATTTCCTGACAGTGGCCTGCCTTGCTAAAAAAGACCTGGATTTACTGGCTGTCAAAATCATGATGGATTGTTTATTTTCTGTCACATTGTTTCCTTCTTTCTTTAACTGCCAGCGAAAAAAAGCAAACAAAAAACTCCTATCCAATATCTTCTCTGAGCTCAGTGAGAACATCTTCCAGACAATGACAAACAGACCAAAACGGACACAAAGGACCATAACCTTATGAGAACAGCTAGCTGAAGGTGTGTCACTTCATCCACACATTCCCAGGATCTCAAGCAGGTGGTAAAAAAAGCAGGATTGGTAAAAAAATGAGCAAACACAGTTATCCATTACTATGACTATAGCTTTGATCTTTGAGGAGTAAACACACATTCAACATACAGCAAACCTGTCATCGTGTTGTCATACACGTGTAAATCATTCCCTTTCTGACACGAACCCCCCGACAACAAAACGTCTACCTTCCCAACGGGGTCACAGAGCAAGCGGATACCTCCAATGGTGAGACAAAGCCCTAGCTCTACGTGCCAGAGAGTGAGCTGCCAGCGATAGCGACAGAGGTGACAATAGCACAGTGGCGTTGTGAAGAACACTGCCTTGGAGCTATGCCGTGAAGAGCAACAATACCGCCCTACATGAAAACTCAGCCACCAAGGAGCTCAATACTGTCTGCTTTAAAAAGTTCACAATGCCACGCCAAGGTCTGTCTATCCTCCTTTTTCCCTTTCTTTTGTTTGTTTGTGTGTTCCCATTCAGGCTGAGTGTTCCCATTCAGGCTCTGTGTTCCCATTCAGGCTGAGTGTTCCCATTCAGGCTCTGTGTTCCCATTCAGGCTGAGTGTTCCCATTCAGGCTGAGTGTTCCCATTCAGGCTCAGTGTTCCCATTCAGGCTCTGTGTTCCCATTCAGGCTGAGTGTTCCCATTCAGGCTCTGTGTTCCCATTCAGGCTCAGTGTTCCCATTCAGGCTGAGTGTTCCCATTCAGGCTGAGAGTTCCCATTCAGGCTGAGTGTTCCCATTCAGGCTCAGTGTTCCCATTCAGGCTCAGTGTTCCCATTCAGGCTCAGTGTTCCCATTCAGGCTCAGTGTTCCCATTCAGGCTCAGTGTTCCCATTCAGGCTGAGGATCAGTGACAAACAAAAGGCTGGGGCGGAGCGGCTGGGGCTATCATCGTCTCGACAAGTAGGTGGAAACGCTATCTTTCATTACACCCAGTATAAATAGTGTAATCTATCAGTGCTGCCAATCAAGGTGATTGATTAGGCGCTGTCAGAGGCTATAGAGTGGCACATAAGAAAAGTTTGGTTAACAATGCCGGTAGCTATCTGGTGCCTGAGTGGTGCGCCGTTGGCTGCTGCCTGCCTGGCTGCCTGGCTGCCACACAGCAGTGATTAATGTGTTGTCAGCCTGTAATCCCACACCCACGCTTAATGAGGCAGGAATTTATCATCTTTACAGAGTGGCAGATGTCAGGAAAGGGGAAAGGAATCCAAGTGGTTGGAAACAATATACTTTTTCTCGTCGCGCCTGACGTGTCTGACAAGCTTTATAAACCACAAAGAGGGCCTGTATAAGTACAAACTTCAATGCAGGGGACTTTCGATTTGGCATCCTCCCCTCCCTCCTGCCCTCTCGGCCTCCTTCTCCCCTTCCCTCGCTCCTGAAAGTCAACAACTGCTGTTGAGAGCAGAGAGTTTCCCATAGCGCCACACTGACCTCTGAGTGACTCACGACAAAGTAAATGGGTTTAGTTAAAAAACACAAATGATGACTGAACCCTAAAGTTAAGTCAATACAAGGACAGTATGTCAATCATCACTTATGTTAAATGAGTTTTAGGATCCAAAACTCACAACTCACATTCTGTTTACTACACCAAAGATAATAATCAAAAGAATAATTTATAAACTACAAACCCACACAGATCCTCCCATCCTAATCAGATGAAAAGATATGAAGTATCAACATTATAAGCATTAGTGCGTTAAGACATACTTAGAACTCACAGAGGCACCATTGGCATTATCTGATACAATCGTAGGCAGGATTACGCTAACGACGCTAACTAGACCTAAAGACTATAGAGGAAATGAAGGAGCTACCTCCTCAATTAACATTAGCTGACGTTGGTACTTTTTATATCGATGTGGAAACTGAAATGTTGACTAAACACTAATTCCCCTATCAACTAAAGAAGATAGATAGATAACGGAGCCAACGCTGTCAGAGAGTGATCCAACCTCGGCACGGTTCAGGGAAACAACAGCATTAGCCAAAGACAGAGTCCTTCAGAACCCAACCAGTCCAGGGAAACAACAGCATTAGCCAAAGACAGAGTCCTTCAGAACCCAACCAGCTGTCTCTCATTAGGCTGGCAACGGATCCTCATCACCAAGGACTTACACACGCATACATACATACATACACACGCACACACAAATACACAAACACCAGAGACTAACACAGAGAGTGCAGCTGTGATTCTAACACAGAAAAACACTTGTACTCTGTACTGACTAAAAACATAATCTAATAAATCATGTCATTGAATGAAGCTACAGTTAAGCATTAGATTAGTTGACATTGACAGTCTGTTAGTCAGTCTTTAGCTAACTCAATGGTTGTGGATATAAGAAGGAAATACTAGAATATAGGCTAGTTCAGTGTAGGTTAAAAGAGGACCACAATGGAAATACATTGTAAAACTTTGTGTTATCGTCAATGATTTTTAAATATATTGTATCCTCTTAGGTAGTTTGAACTTTACTTTAAAATGGTCAAATAACACCAATCTATCTAGAATAACTGTTTCTGCAAAAAGTAGAGCTTGGAGCGTTTTGTGAGATAAAATGAGAAGGGATCAACTTTGAAATGTTAACATTCTCATTGGCTTGTTATTATACAATACCTGGTACATTTCTGGAACATGATGTACCTTTCTGATGCTAAAACCGAAAGCTTAATAATATCATAATGATAAAGAAGTCTTCAAATACATGGATTTTACTAAGTGAATAAAAAGTAGCAGAGCTTGTTCAAGCAATATTATTACTTGTCATAATTTATAAAAACGGTATTTTCAATACAGGGTAAAAGTATATCACATTATTATGGGTCAGCCTTGGACTGCTTTCAGTCGGGCCTCATACTAATTGCATGAGACATCGAGACAACAAATGATTCACCACAATGGCTTCCCACCCATGTTCTTTATACCAAAACCCAGAGAGGAAAATCAGTTCATATAAAACTAGTTCTACTCAGAAACAGTAATAGAGTCCTTAAAAACATCTGTTGGTTTTTATACGTTTTCCACCAAATGAATAATCCATCTATCACTACTCCTATTAGAGTGACGTGACAGTTAGGTCACGCACCCAGCACTTTGAACGGGTTGGTAAATCAATCCTGCCGCTATTACTTACAATTAAAGGTGCTTTAAAGTTTTACAGTGTGTTTATGATATGAGGGGCCTGTGATGTGATTTATAAGGACGCTCTGAGTCATTCCCTCTGATTACAGTTGTTTGCGTGGACCGTTGCCCTCTCCGCGACCTCACAAGTTACAGCTGCCAAATCGTTTAGAATGCATAACATACAGTGGGATGCCTCTTTTCTCTCCGTGTTCTGAGCTGATCGGTCCAAACACAGAGTGAACGGGCCCATACTGAGCCAACACTTCAGTGCCTATCCAAAGACTGTAAGAACCGACAGACACCTCACCACTCTGGAAACAGAAGCAGAAATCCTCTCACTCCCTGACAGAGAAGGCCCGCTTGGTCCATGCTGTCCCTGACATGTGGAAGACAGTACTTTCATATGTTTCTGGTGCTGACTGAAGCGTGCAGGGAAAGAGACAGAGAGAGAAAGTGGAGAGAGTCAGAATGTAGTGCTGTTTCCTGTTGCCTAAACACTTGAAACAAAAACCTCAATAACAAGATGATTATAGACTTATAACAAGCTGGAATGGTCATGTTGTGAACTGGCCTGTCACGCTAACAATTAAAAGAGATTAATCTTTATTATTTCTTTGTTGTTTTCAGTGAATTGAGTTGTCTAGAGTCCATCAGAATGCACAAACACAGTGATGAGACTGACAGTCATACTGTACTTCCAGCACTATTGTCTGGTATGTCACTTACATCTGTTTCCTATTTTTCTGTCTTGTCTTTTTTCCATGTAGAAGTTTTACAGCCTGCACAGTATCCATCACAAAATGCTATTACTCTTAATAGCTATCACTACAAAATGAATAACAGCGTAACATAAATAACAACAAAAAATGGCTCAGTGATGAAAGGATAATGTACTTCAATCAATCGATAGCCAATGGAAAAGAATGGAAAAGAAAACATCCAGTATTTGAGTGTTAGCACAAGTTGGTGTGAGGCCAACAGAGGGTAAAAAACCCATACTCCACCTTACTGTGCTGACTTAACCTATACTGTAGCAGACCAAAGACAATGTCTGACATAATGTCATTGAAATATGAAGCTGGAATTATATAAATCACTAGGCTGAGAGAAAACGGTATAATAAACTTGTTTTCACAGCAGTCTGTTTGGTTGTATTTTCTTGTCCTGTTGAGAAGCATATCCTGAGAGGACACGTATATATCCAATAAAATGATTCAGCAAACGCACTGAAGGCGCATGCACAGAGCAATATCGCATGCTGTTTGTAAGCTTCAGGGACCTCATAACTCTCTAGTGCAGAGAAGAACGTAGCAGCAAACTTTACAGGCCACACTAGAGACATTTAAAAGGAAGAAAAGAAGAAAGCAAGATAATAACTGATATCATTCTATTCCCTTCCAGAAGATTCCTAATGCAAAAAATCACACAAGCATCCATCATGTGTAGGCCTACAATACACAATCATGGCTCTCAAATCATGTGGTCTATTTTACATATTTTGACTTCTTTCCTCTGTGCAAACTTGAAGTGAACCGCTGCAGAATAAAGCAGGTTAACATCAGCGAAGGGAAAAACAGAACTGAAAATATCCACTTGAGGACTTTCCTGGCTCTGTCACTGTCGATTCCACAGAAGAGCAGTCACCCTGAGAGCAAGGGCTCATGGGAGACGAGAGCTGGCTCGGATGGGCTCGAACCGCCTCGCGACTCTGTCTGCTTCACGTTAACGCTTTGCATTACACGCAGGAAGATGTGGGGAGAAAAACTCATGTCCCGGGCTCTGAAATCAAGTCAAACTCTCCCTCCGAGCAAAATCTATGTGACATCCACGAATCTGCTATACCCCCTGACGTCGCTACCAAGCTGTGTTTAGTGGCAGCGGACTGAGCACTTACTTCATTCACTGTGAAATGTACTTTAACATGCAGGACGGGGAGTGAAAGATCATAATACCAGTCAAATCCGACATGGCTTCTCTGAGTGGTGCTCGGGAGAGCAGAAATAGAGAACATGTTGTCAGAGTGTTTTGATAGACATGGTCAGTTTAACCCAAGGTTTTAACAACAGGCTTCGTGATGGTGAGTCAGCAGGGGGGAGGCTGAGGGAGGTTAGGGAGTGAAGCCACGGTAGAAACCACGTGTATTTTCCGAGAACAGCCCAGAGCAGTCCAAATGGCTCTATGTGGTTTAGCGCCATCGCATTCCATGACCTCCGAGTCCTCAAAGAGAATTATCACATTATGACATTCCAACACGCCCAAAATACAGCTCAAGGCTTTTCCACTCTCTGCCTCTGCCTCTTCTCTTCTCTGTGTCTGTCGATGTCTCAGAAAAACACTTCAATGGCCTTTACTCAATTGACATGTTTACTTCAGGTATTTGGCCATCCCCCTCTTTCCTTCACATACCCCCTCTCTTTGTTTCTATTGGTCTCTCTTCCTCTCAGTCTACAGTGGGTTCTGATATTATTGACACCCTTGATAAACATGAGCAAAACCTACTGTAAAAAATAAACAATTCAAATACAGAGATATATTGTATGGCAATTAGTATTATTATTATTATTTTTTTTACAATTGCTCAGAGAAAGAGATTTTGTTTAATCTCAAAATGGTATATAATAAATAATTATTTAAATACCTTTCAATAACTACACCTTGCAAGGATAACGACATTGTTGCTTTTCTAAAATGTTTTATGAGTTGGAGAACACATTGGGAGGGATACTAAGACCATTCCTTCATACAGAATCCTTCCAGATCCTTCATATGCTTTATCTGCGCTTTTGGACTGCCCTCTTCAATTCAAACCAGAGGTTTTCGATGGGATTCAAGTCCAGAGACTGAATCCCAAAGTATGGAGGAGGATGCCTGCAGCTAACAGTTTGAATGTCTCCCCCTAGTGGTTGCACTAAGTACACATGTATATTATAGCAAAACCATGGAGGATCCCAATAAAAACGTGGTGTACACAAACTTTGATTTCAAAATACGGACATTTATATTATCACAGAACAATGTTTTGTTGTTGTTGTAAGGGTAATAATATAAGCCAGATAGGCCTATGACATACATTACCATATGTCATAAGTCCCAAAGAGGATGTTTTGTCCTGCTCATTTATCCTAGTCATCAGCGACAGAGCATTGGGCTAGGTACATGTTTGACATCAATGTGTGTGCAATTACAATGGTAATAAAATGGCAAATTTGAGGAAATGTTATATACAGGTAGAATGGAATGGTCTGCTGGTGTGGTAGGATTTGTGGTCTTTGACACTCATGTAGGTGTCATAACCAGACAAAAAATATTGCAATATATGTCATAACATGTCTAAATATATGTGTCATGACAGTGTTAGGACAATGTTATGACAGATTATGTCAGCCGTTATGACTTATGACAAGGTTATGACTGTGTCATAACGTGTTGATTTTGTGGCATTGTCATCACACTGTCACTGGGGCCCTTGTTAACCTTTTACACTTGTGGGAATTGGCCTATATGAATGACTAAATGTGCATGTTTTTACAGAAGTAATATGAAAATGCATAACCATGTTAGCAATTGAAAGGGAATCCTTTGGAGATGATGGGAAAATTACCAGCGCAAAAGGTGAGGACACAACAGTTCAACTGACACAAGACTGAATCCAAACATTTTATGCAGACTTGATATTTAGTGTACTTTTCGGTGCATTTGTTGATAACGAAATCTGAAAATACTCTGGATACATTCAGTAACGTGATAAGAATATTATTGAAATTTGGGGTAGGTGCAACATAAAATACAAGGGTTTGAGTGAGAGGACTAACTGTTGTCTCCAAGGCCACACACCTCTCCAAAGTGTGCACAGTTCCTTAGTCATTTCAATGCACTTTGATGACCCATAGAGTCTTCAACTATACAGTGTTTTTGTATCTCTCCTAGCTGTTCCGTGGAGGGATTTACAACAAGCACACTCGCAGTTGTTTGGTTGGAACACAACCCTGTTGTTACTCAATCCAAAAACAGTCCATTATAAATCGCAATGTGCGTCAGGTGGGCTTCATTTGAAAGCTTGTTCTTATGCCAAAATGACTAGCTAAGTTATGAAAACACAATTTTACAGTGTTGGGCTTTCACAATGCAACGCAGAGAAACACATCGGAATTATTGTGCACATAGAAAAGAGACGTGAGTGCATTCAGGTGTGTGTGCCGTGGCAAATTGTCTTAACAATAGACAAAAATAGGCTAATTCTGCTCAGAACAACCCAGATGTCAGAGTCGTGTGTATAGGTGGCAGGGAAGTCAGGCGCAGGAGAGTCAAACGGAGTGTAAAATGGAGTCTTTTAATGAATGTCCACGTAACATGCTCCATAACACTAATAAGAATAGATATAAACAAACATGGGTACAAGGACCCGTCGCGCACCTATACAATAAACACAACACTGACAATAAACAATCTCTGACAAAGACATGAGGGGAAACAGAGGGTTAAATACACAACAGGTAATGAATGGGTTTGAAACCAGGTGTGTGGGAAGACAAGACAAAACCAATGGAAAATGAAAAATGGATTGATGATGGCTAGAAGACCGGTGACGTCGACCACCGAGCACCGCCCGAACAAGGAGAGGCAACGACTTCGGCAGAAGTCGTGACACCAGGGTATGATGCCATGTCATCTTGTAACTGTACATCAAACATAGTGATCATAAATGTTGACACTGTATATGTCGTGAGTTATATGATACGGAAAGGAGAAGTGCACGTTTGGACTCAAGGGTGTTTGGCTTGCTTTTATGACATCAAAGCGGTATTTATTAGAATCCTCAACATCTCATCTTTCAAAATACATAGAGTCCTCTTCATTTACAGCATTTCTCTCACTCAGACAATAAATACATGTGCCCAATTAGCGGGAGGGGTGGGGGAGACTTCATGTCGTGTGATGTGCTCAAGTTCAGAGCGGCTGTCAGTCAAAACCCATATAGAGCTGTGAAGCGCAGAGCAAGAGCTCTGACGTAATACCATGTTACTGTTCAGCCACTGTGTTCCAATATAGGTGTTTATCAGTGCCCAAATCAGCCATTTTCAGCCTGTATATGCGTACGAGTGTAAGGGGTTAAGGACAATAGCATCATGAACTTTACCCAGTACAAGGACATTTTAGCCAAAAACCTGGTTTCCTCTACCATTAGGCTGAAACTTGTCCTCAAATGGATCTTCCAGCAAAATAATAATCCCAAGCACATCAAAATAAACGGTTAATTAGCCACAAAATCAACATTTAGCAGGTGAGGTATTAAAAAGGTATTGAAAACGTACCACCTTTTAAAAGAAAAAAACATATCACTTGTTAAACAAAATCTCTTTCTCTGAGCAACTGTATTGGTATAAAATAATATAATTCCCCCATTTGTTTTGCATACAATATAACTCAGCATTTGAATTAGTGTCAATAATTTAGGTATGTCTCTCTCTCTATTTCTGTCTTTGTCTCTCGGTTTGTCCCATTGCTCGTCTCCTTCACTCAGGAAATCCAATAACGTGGTCTTCGTAACTATGGTTGAGGAAGATGACGTACCGAGCTAGTGTACGACACAGACTGTACAGCAGCGCCACATAAAACAACACACACTGAGACACAGAGTGTTATGCATTTCTAGGGCCCAGTGGTGCGTGAAAAGACATGATCAATTCAATGAGCTGCAAAAGGGTCTTTGTTCACACTGTAAATGTTAACTTTTACAGTTGGTCACTTTTCTTTCTCTTAATCTGTCAACACTGCTTGTTGATATGACTTAAATCCAGTTTTCCATCATTTAAAAAAGTCTTCACAATCTTGATGGGAATTGTCTGTAGACCACACTAATAAAGTATATTGTATGATACCAATATAGTTTTGATATTGACATTACTCAACACAGAGCAGAGCCAATCTTATAACAAATACTGTAAAATAGAGTACTTATCCTACATCAGATAAGAGCAGTTTTTTTTACGTGCGTATGAGTGCTTTGAGCAGACATCCAACTGTTCATGATTTAGCAGACTTGGAAAACGTTCAGAATGTTGGAGAAGTGACGGTATTCATAATGTATTAAAGCTCATTGCTTTGTTATCAGAACCATGTGGCAGCCCATGGTGCCATGCCATAACGGCATGATTGAAACGCAGTTTAAACCGTGGTCACACTCCATTCTGATGTGACTCAAACTAAGTCTCTGTCCCCAATGGCATCCTATTCTCTATGTAGAGCACTATGGGGCCTGTTCAAAAGTAGTGCCCCAAATAGGGAACAGGGTGCCATTTGAGATGCAGCCCAGGAGGTCTCCAAAGTTCAGAGCTGCCTCCTCCTTAGCACGCCCATTAGCTGTTCCGATACATCACGCTAGGAGTATGAAGAACTAGAGAGCAACCTGTTCTTTTTCTGATTTACACAGTCATATGAGAGGGGCTTAGATAAGCATGCACAGTATGTGTTCATCATAATAATTCACTTACTGTTAACTAGAAGCAGGGTCAATGAGTGTGTGTCCTTCATTTTAGTGTAGACTGAGGTTTTCACGCTGAGTTTAACATTCATCTTCAAAGTGTGTAATGCAGCTGTTCTGAAAGCGTCTTTAACTTTGATTATAACCTAAACACGGGTTATTCATCAATATATACAGCATCTTCATAACTCTAATACAAAGAGAGTGAGAGAGGTAAAGAAGGAGACAGAGAGAGAGGGAGAGAGAGAAATGAGTAAGACTGGAGAGAGTACTAATTAGTGTCCAGTTTAACTGTGCTACAGTAACTCCAGACACCAGGCTCCAGTGTTATGAAGGGACGCCCCACTGTACGAGACATAAAAGCAAACACAAATGTCTAATTACACCATCATCATCTCTCCCTCCCTACTGCCTCGTTTGTCTGCGCCACTCGTTAATTGGTGACCTGCACGATTGGTCAGAAACACAATGGCTCTGATGATGGAGCCAATTAGATGGTGGGGAGGCGGGTGAGGCGGGGTGTACACATGCCCCGCCGCGCCGGTTACGGCTGCCGCATCATGCCTCATCGGACTCAAAACTAACCGTTACGGACCCAAGCACACTACGGGACATTTGGAACCACACAACCCCATCTCTCACTCTCTCTATTCTACAGTAAACAAACAACTTATACAGGCTTTATAGAGCATTCACAAGTCTACATAAGCCCTTCGTAGATACCTCACAAACAGTTATGAGCAAAGTCATAGTACTGTGGAGGCTGTGTAACGGTTAGACAGTATATTGAGTCAAAGGCTGTTACGGTGGAGCAGAGTGAATACAGTACTGTACTGTAGAAACAGAGAAAGGAACGTTAATCTACTTTAGTAAAGGGTAAGTGAAGACAAACATAATGAGACATTTCCATCTGATAATGTACATAGCATCTTCTGCTATATACTCTTACACAAACACATATAAATCAACTAGAATTAGCGAGATAATCTTCAGCCATATCTAACTCTATGATAACAAAGGCAAGTGTTGCTGCTACATTGGCAGGGCTATGTAAATATAACCCTCCAAAGTGACTTTTGCCTGCCAACAAGCATTGTTAAAGTGCTCGGCTTCTTTTCATATCAAGTGGATGAGCAGTATTTCATTCCACTTTTCTACATCTAGCAAACATGCCAGAATGGGGTTAAATTATTTCAATGTTTTCTTTTCTTGCTCTGCCACTTGCACGATAAATCAAGAACAAAGAGTTGTGTGGACTGACACTAAAACGCTACAATATTTTGGCTGATTGTCGCAAACGATAAATATTTTGTTTTCTCTGTGCACTTTTAAACCCTGCGTCTGCTCGACACGCATCATGCCTTGTCATTGGTTGGCTTTGTTCTTACCTCCCAGACTCCTTTATGTCTGTAAGGCTCTGGGGACCCTGGGACGATGAGGCCTCGCTGATCCAACCAGTGAATATTTCATGGCCTTACAATTACATGAAATCGAATCTTAGCAAAGCTGTTCATTTCCACCCCTTCGAAAGAAGAGGAGGAGGGGGGAGAGGAGTGAGGGATGAGAAGGGTTACATCTATGAAATCCCAAACTCTAATTAGTCTGCGTGGCTCTAACGAGCGAGGGAGGAATAAGTGCATGGTCGGGGGATAATTAAGTGATTGTGACTGGCGTGTACGTGAGCTGTCGCTCCGATGGCCAGCGCTGTCACGCTCCTCGTTGCTACCACGACCGGACAGCCTCCCCGTCCACTTTGATCTGGGCTCATGCATACGGAATGAGGTCAGACCGTGGTCATAAACACACACACATACATACATACGCACGCAGGCATGCTTGCACACACAAGGATACCCTCAGAAGCACACACACACTCATTAAAGAGAGAGTCCCCTCGGAGGGAGGGAGAGGGCTCCTGTTCAAAGGGCCGTCGTACCAGGACCCCTGCAACGGGAGACTGACACTCAGACACGGATGAAGAAAGGGGGACAGGAGGGGAGGATAGACAGGGGGTGAGGGATGAGAATATGTCAGTTTCTTACTGCTCATCCACATCACTTAACCATGTCCTTAATATGGTTAGAGGGGTTAGACAAATGATTGACCCCAACGCGAGTGAGGGAACTTTTAGATAATTCAATATATCAGAGATATATCATCTGATCTCACACTGCTAATGAGGAGGACCCTCTGAAAGGCAGAAAAAGAAAGACTGGACGGTCTTCTGAGATGGGAGGGGTTGAGGGTAGCTGAAAGATGGGAATAAAAACAAACAAAAGATAACTATTGTAAAATATACTGTGTCCCGTAAAATGTATATATGGAAGTAGAACCCTACGTGTTGTTGTCCATTAGTTGACCAATTAGGGAAGGGGTGGTAGGGTTAGTTTCTAATATATGGGGGATTGGAAATGATGCAGACAATTACATTGATGGAAGCCACACTCTATTTGCAATATAAAACTTTTTATATATATATATATATATATATATATATATATATATATAAATGCCCCTATAGATTCCATGAACTGGGCAGTGAAGTACATAATTCTGGATGGCAGAATGTTTATTTAAATTAATTTACTGTACTCTAGTTTCCCTGGACTGGAAAGCCCTTCTCTGGTTGCCTAACTCCCGAAGGTCCAGTAACTTCTTTCAAGAATGTCAAACCTCAATTAGTTACATATTTGAAGAGACTTTATACTGTATGAAATGTTCAATTGAGCTTCTTTGCTCCCGAGTGGCGCAGCGGTCTAAGGCACTGCATCTCAGTGCGTCACTGCAGTCACTGGTTCGAATCCAGGCTGCATCACATCCAGCCGTGATTGGGAGTCCCATAGGGCGGCGCACAATTGGCCCAGCGCCGTCCGGGTTTGGCTGGGGTAGGCCGTCATTGTAAATAAGAATATGTTCTTAACTGACTTGCCTAGTTAAATAAAGGTAAAAAAAACATACAAAAATTGTCTAGGGCTAAGCTTAATCTGTGTCTGGGAAACCAGTGCTATTAGATCATAAAGGGTGTACTCACCACCTTGGGTTTAACCACCTTCATGAAGGCTCCCCGTGCCTCAGCCTCCTGCTGTTCAGTCTTACAAACCTTCCTAGTGTCTAGGAACTTTAGGGAGGGGAGCTTGTGCACAACAAAATACCTGAGGAAACACACACAAACAATAATATATGATAACTAACAGATGTACCTTATGTATGGCATCATGACTTGTGTCGGTTGACTGTACACCAAACCATATAACACACACTTTACAAACAAACGTATATCTACATGACATGATTTGAGAACAAAAATCAAGATTACTATACAAACTGAACACATCTAGTGAATACGTCACAAACTACAAGATGTCTGTACTGTATAATAGAGAACATAAACTGCCAGAGCATAACAACTAGTTAATATCCACCAACAAAAGTAATTATGCAAATCTAATTCTAAAATGAGTAAAACAGCACATATCAGCAAACATCTTGAAACGAAGACGAGTTGTTTACTCAGTATAGATTTAATGGCGATGATATCTATCCTTCCATGTAATAACCTTCAAAGATGATAAAAAATAAGGACGGAAATATAAATAGAACGAAAGGAGATACGCCCCATCTGCCAGAGCTGCCATTCCTGCAACATCACAGATCTATATTCTACGCTTTCAGACACTCTCTATCTTTCATTGGGAGGGAGAGGAAACGTCGGCTAGATAATGGCTGGGATACGGAGATGACAACAGATCCTTTCAGAGAGCGAGAGAGCGGGTGGGAGCGGAGCAGGGGAACAGACATGTCAAGGCTGGAGGTTCCAGCCAAACAGAACACAGTAACAGACATGCAGCAGCAGCTAAGTGAAGGGTGAGGAGGGACGAGGAGGAACCACAATATGGGCACAGCCCGGTCCCTGATGATGATGGTGGTAATGTTGGAGCTGAAGATAGTTAGTAAAACCAACATCAGGTTGTCAACACACTAGGATTTTAGGGAAGGGAGCTATGGATTGATCTACAGTGCCTTGCGAAAGTATTCGGCCCCCTTGAACTTTGCGACCTTTTGCCACATTTCAGGCTTCAAACATAAAGATATAAAACTGTATTTTTTTGTGAAGAATCAACAACAAGTGGGACACAATCATGAAGTGGAACAAAAATTTATTGGATATTTTAAACTTTTTTAACAAATCAAAAACTGAAAAATTGGGTGTGCAAAATTATTCATCCCCCTTAAATTAATACTTTGTTAGCGCCACTTTTTGCTGCGATTACAGCTGTAAGTCGCTTGGGGTATGTCTCTATCAGTTTTGCACATCGAGAGACTGAAATGTTTTCCCATTCCTCCTTGCAAAACAGCTCAAGCTCAGTGAGGTTGGATGGAGAGCATTTGTGAACAGCAGTTTTCAGTTCTTTCCACATATTCTCGATTGGATTCAGGTCTGGACTTTGACTTGGCCATTCTAACACCTGGATATGTTTATTTTTGAACCATTCCATTGTAGATTTTGCTTTATGTTTTGGATCATTGTCTTGTTGGAAGACAAATCTCTGTCCCAGTCTCAGGTCTTTTGCAGACTCCATCAGGTTTTCTTCCAGAATGGTCCTGTATTTGGCTCCATCCATCTTCCCATCAATTTTAACCATCTTCCCTGTCCCTGCTGAAGAAAAGCAGGCCCAAACCATGCTGCTGCCACCACTATGTTTGACAGTGGGGATGGTGTGTTCAGAGTGATGCGCTGTGTTGCTTTTACGCCAAACATAACGTTTTGCATTGTTGCCAAAAAGTTCAATTTTGGTTTCATCTGACCAGAGCACCTTCTTCCACATGTTTGGCGTGTCTCCCAGGTGGCTTGTGGCAAACTTTAAACGGCACTTTTTATGGATATCTTTAAGAAATGGCTTTCTTCTTGCCTCTCTTCCATAAAGGCCAGATTTGTGCAATATACGACTGATTGTTGTCCTATGGACAGAGTCTCCCACCTCAGCTGTAGATCTCTGCAGTTCATCCAGAGTGATCATGGGCCTCTTGGCTGCATCTCTGATCAGTCTTCTCCTTGTATGAGCTGAAAGTTTAGAGGGACGGCCAGGTCTTGGTAGATTTGCAGTGGTCTGATACTCCTTCCATTTCAATATTATCGCTTGCACAGTGCTCCTTGGGATGTTTAAAGCTTGGGAAATCTTTTTGTATCCAAATCCGGCTTTAAACTTCTTCACAACAGTATCTCGGACCTGCCTGGTGTGTTCCTTGTTCTTCATGATGCTCTCTGCGCTTTTAACGGACCTCTGAGACTATCACAGTGCAGGTGCATTTATATGGAGACTTGATTACACACAGGTGGATTGTATTTATCATCATTAGTCATTTAGGTCAACATTGGATCATTCAGAGATCGATCCTCACTGAACTTCTGGAGAGTTTGCTGCACTGAAAGTAAAGGGGCTGAATAATTTTGCACGCCCAATTTTTCAGTTTTTGATTTGTTAAAAAAGTTTGAAATATCCAATAAATGTCGTTCCACTTCATGATTGTGTCCCACTTGTTGTTGATTCTTCACAAAAAAATACAGTTTTATATCTTTATGTTTGAAGCCTGAAATGTGGCAAAAGGTCGCAAAGTTCAAGGGGGCCGAATACTTTCGCAAGGCACTGTATATACTAAATACTTACTATATAAACAATAACAATGTCACAAATAGTATATTATGACTCAAGTCTGAGAACATCTGCATATAGGTTTTGATTGAATAGAGCTACAATACCCGAAACATACCAGGCTTGAGGTGTTTGAGCAGTTGAGTGACACAGTGATTAATCCTATGCTAATGTGGTTAATAATACACAAGTCTTAAATAGACATTGTCTGACAAAGAGGAAGAATTATAATTTAAGCCTCATTTAGTCAGTTAATTATTCTCAATCCTCTTCTATGGAGGGTTGAGTGGATGGGTTGAGATTGAGTGGATGGATTGAGGGTTGAGTGATTGGGTTGAGGGTTGAGTGGATGGGTTGAGATTGAGTGGATGGATTAAGGATTGAGTGAATGGGTTGAGGGTTGAGTGAATGGGTTGAGAGTTGAGTGAATGGGTTGAGGTTGAGTGAATGGGTTGAGATTGAGTGAATGGGTTGAGGTTGAGTGAATGGGTTTAGGTTGAGTGGATGGGTTGAGGGTTGAGTGGATGGGTGAGGTTGAGTGGATGGGTTGAGGTTTAGTGGATGGGTTGAGGGTTGAGTGGATGGGATGAGGGTTGAGTGGATGGGGTTGAGGGTTGAGTGGATGGGTTGAGGTTTAGTGGATGGGTTGAGGGTTGAGTGGATGGGATGAGGGTTGAGTGGATGGGGTTGAGGGTTGAGTGGATGGGTTGAGTGAATGGGTTGAGGTTGAGTAGATGGTATAGGTTGAGTGGATGGTTGAGGGCTGAGTGGATGGGTTGAGGTTGAGTGAATGGGTTTAGGTTGAGTGGATGGTTGGTGGCTGAGTGGATGGTTGAGGGCTGAGTGGATGGGTTGAGGTTTAGTGGATTGGTTGAGGGTTGAGTGGATGGGATGAGGGTTGAGTGGATGGGGTTGAGGGTTGAGTGGATGGGTTGAGTGAATGGGTTGAGGTTGAGTAGATGGTATAGGTTGAGTGGATGGTTGAGGGCTGAGTGGATGGGTTGAGGGTTGAGTGAATGGGTTGAGGTTGAGTGAATGGGTTTAGGTTGAGTGGATAGGTTGAGGGTTGAGTGGATGGGTGAGGTTGAGTGGATGGGTTGAGGTTTAGTGGATTGGTTGAGGGTTGAGTGGATGGGATGAGGGTTGAGTGGATGGGGTTGAGGGTTGAGTGGATGGGTTGAGTGAATGGGTTGAGGTTGAGTGAATGGGTTTAGGTTGAGTGGATGGTTGGTGGCTGAGTGGATGGTTGAGGTCTGAGTGGATGGTTTAGGGCTGAGTGGATGGTTTAGGGCTGAGTGGATGGTTGAGGTTGAGTGGATGGGTTGAGGTTGAATGGATGGGTTGAGGGTTGAGTGGATGGGTTGAGTGAATGGGTTGAGGGTTGAGTGAATGGGTTGAGGGCTTAGTGAATGGGTTGAGGGTTGAGTGAATGGGTTGAGGGTTGAGTGGATGGTTGAGGTTGAGTGGATGGGTTTAGGGTTGATATATGGGTTTAGGTTGAGTGGATGGTTGAGGGCTGAGTGGATGGTTGAGGGATGAGTGGATGGTTGAGGGCTGAGTGGATGGTTGAGGGTTGAGGGTTGAGTGGATGGGTTGAGGTTTGAGTGGATGGGTTGAGGGTTGAGTGGATGGGTTGAGGTTGAGTGAATGGGTTGAGGTTGAGTGGATGGGTTTAATTTGCGTGGATGGGTTGAGGGTTGAGTGGATGGGTTGATGGTTGAGTGGATGGGTTGAGTTAATGCGTTGAGTTTGAGTGAATGTGTTGAGGGTTGAGGGGATGGGTTGAGGGTTGAGTTGATGGGTTGAGGGATGGGTGGATGGGTTGAGGTTGAGTGGATGGGTTGAGGGTTGAGTGGATGGTTGGTGGCTGAGTGGATGGTTGAGGTCTGAGTGGATGGTTTAGGGCTGAGTGGATGGTTTAGGGCTGAGTGGATGGTTGAGGTTGAGTGGATGGGTTGAGGTTGAATGGATGGGTTGAGGGTTGAGTGGATGGGTTGAGTGAATGGGTTGAGGGTTGAGTGAATGGGTTGAGGGCTTAGTGAATGGGTTGAGGGTTGAGTGAATGGGTTGAGGGTTGAGTGGATGGTTGAGGTTGAGTGGATGGGTTTAGGGTTGATATATGGGTTTAGGTTGAGTGGATGGTTGAGGGCTGAGTGGATGGTTGAGGGATGAGTGGATGGTTGAGGGCTGAGTGGATGGTTGAGGGTTGAGGGTTGAGTGGATGGGTTGAGGTTTGAGTGGATGGGTTGAGGGTTGAGTGGATGGGTTGAGGTTGAGTGAATGGGTTGAGGTTGAGTGGATGGGTTTAATTTGCGTGGATGGGTTGAGGGTTGAGTGGATGGGTTGATGGTTGAGTGGATGGGTTGAGTTAATGCGTTGAGTTTGAGTGAATGTGTTGAGGGTTGAGGGGATGGGTTGAGGGTTGAGTTGATGGGTTGAGGGATGGGTGGATGGGTTGAGGTTGAGTGGATGGGTTGAGGGTTGAGTGGATGGGTTGAGGTTGAGTGAATGGGTTGAGGTTGAGTGGATGGGTTTAGGTTGAGTGGATGGTTGAGGTTGAGTGGATGGGTTGAGTGAATGGGTTGAGGGTTGAGTGAATGGGTTGAGGGCTGAGTGAATGGGTTGAGGGTTGAGTGAATGGGTTGAGGGTTGAGTGGATGGTTGAGGTTGAGTGGATGGGTTGAGGGTTGAGTGGATGGGTTGAGGTTGAGTGAATGGGTTGAGGTTGAGTGGATGGGTTTAATTTGCGTGGATGGGTTGAGGGTTGAGTGGATGGGTTGATGGTTGAGTGGATGGGTTGAGTTAATGCGTTGAGTTTGAGTGAATGTGTTGAGGGTTGAGGGATGGGTTGAGGGTTGAGTTGATGGGTTGAGGGATGGGTGGATGGGTTGAGGTTGAGTGGATGGGTTGAGGGTTGAGTGGATGGGTTGAGGTTGAGTGAATGGGTTGAGGTTGAGTGGATGGGTTTAGGTTGAGTGGATGGTTGAGGTTGAGTGGATGGGTTGAGTGAATGGGTTGAGGGTTGAGTGAATGGGTTGAGGGCTGAGTGAATGGGTTGAGGTTGAGTGAATGGGTTGAGATTGAGTGAATGGGTTGAGGTTGAGTGAATGGGTTTAGGTTGAGTGGATGGGTTGAGGGTTGAGTGGATGGGTGAGGTTGAGTGGATGGGTTGAGGTTTAGTGGATGGGTTGAGGGTTGAGTGGATGGGATGAGGGTTGAGTGGATGGGGTTGAGGGTTGAGTGGATGGGTTGAGGTTTAGTGGATGGGTTGAGGGTTGAGTGGATGGGATGAGGGTTGAGTGGATGGGGTTGAGGGTTGAGTGGATGGGTTGAGTGAATGGGTTGAGGTTGAGTAGATGGTATAGGTTGAGTGGATGGTTGAGGGCTGAGTGGATGGGTTGAGGGTTGAGTGAATGGGTTGAGGTTGAGTGAATGGGTTTAGGTTGAGTGGATAGGTTGAGGGTTGAGTGGATGGGTGAGGTTGAGTGGATGGGTCCTTCTGTAGCTCAGTTGGTAGAGCAGGGCGCTTGTAACGCCAGGGTAGTGGGTTCGATTCCCGGGACCACCCATACATAGAATGTATGCACACATGACTGTAAGTCGCTTTGGATAAAAGCGTCTGCTAAATGGCATATATTATTATTATTATTATGGGTTGAGGTTTAGTGGATTGGTTGAGGGTTGAGTGGATGGGATGAGGGTTGAGTGGATGGGGTTGAGGGTTGAGTGGATGGGTTGAGTGAATGGGTTGAGGTTGAGTGAATGGGTTTAGGTTGAGTGGATGGTTGGTGGCTGAGTGGATGGTTGAGGTCTGAGTGGATGGTTTAGGGCTGAGTGGATGGTTTAGGGCTGAGTGGATGGTTGAGGTTGAGTGGATGGGTTGAGGTTGAATGGATGGGTTGAGGGTTGAGTGGATGGGTTGAGTGAATGGGTTGAGGGTTGAGTGAATGGGTTGAGGGCTTAGTGAATGGGTTGAGGGTTGAGTGAATGGGTTGAGGGTTGAGTGGATGGTTGAGGTTGAGTGGATGGGTTTAGGGTTGATATATGGGTTTAGGTTGAGTGGATGGTTGAGGGCTGAGTGGATGGTTGAGGGATGAGTGGATGGTTGAGGGCTGAGTGGATGGTTGAGGGTTGAGGGTTGAGTGGATGGGTTGAGGTTTGAGTGGATGGGTTGAGGGTTGAGTGGATGGGTTGAGGTTGAGTGAATGGGTTGAGGTTGAGTGGATGGGTTTAATTTGCGTGGATGGGTTGAGGGTTGAGTGGATGGGTTGATGGTTGAGTGGATGGGTTGAGTTAATGCGTTGAGTTTGAGTGAATGTGTTGAGGGTTGAGGGGATGGGTTGAGGGTTGAGTTGATGGGTTGAGGGATGGGTGGATGGGTTGAGGTTGAGTGGATGGGTTGAGGGTTGAGAGGATGGGTTGAGGTTGAGTGAATGGGTTGAGGTTGAGTGGATGGGTTTAGGTTGAGTGGATGGTTGAGGTTGAGTGGATGGGTTGAGTGAATGGGTTGAGGGTTGAGTGAATGGGTTGAGGGCTGAGTGAATGGGTTGAGGGTTGAGTGAATGGGTTGAGGGTTGAGTGGATGGTTGAGGTTGAGTGGATGGGTTTAGGTTGAGTGGATGGGTTGAGGTTGAGTGGATGGGGTTGAGGGTTGAGTGGATGGGTTGAGGGTTGAGTGAATGGGTTTAGGTTGAGTGGATGGTTGAGGGCTGAGTGGATGGGTTGAGTTGATGGGTTGAGGTTGAGTGAATGGGTTGAGGGTTGATATATGGGTTTAGGTTGAGTGGATGGTTGAGGGCTGAGTGGACGGTTGAGGGATGAGTGGATGGTTGAGGGTTGAGTGGATGGGTTGACGTTTGAGTGGATGGGTTGAGGGTTGAGTGGATGGGTTGAGGGTTGAGTGGATGTGTTGAGCATTGAGTAGATGGGTTGATGGTTGAGTGGATGGGTTGAGTTGATGGGTTGAGGTTGAATGAATGTTTTGAGGGTTGAGTGAATGGGTTGAGGGTTGAGTTGATGGGTTGAGGTTGAGTGAATGTGTTGAGTAGATGGTTGAGTGGATGGGTTGAGGGTTGAGTGGATGGGTTGAGGGTTGAGTGGATGGGTTGGGGTTGAGTGGATGGGTTGAGGTTGAGTAAATGGGTTGAGGTTGAGTGGATGGGTTTAGGTTGAGTGGATGGTTGAGGTTGAGTGGATGGTTGAGGTTGAGTGGATGGGTTTCGGTTGAGTGGTTGGGTTGAGGATTAAGTGAATGGGTTGAGGGTTGAGTGGATGGGTTGAGGCTTGAGTAGAAGGGTTGAGAGTTGAGTGGATGGGTTGAGGGTTGAGTGGATGGGTTGAGGGCTGAGTGGATGTTTGAGGGCTGAGTGGATGGTTGAGGGTTGAGTTGATGGGTTGAGGTTGAGTGAATGTGTTGAGGTTGAGTGAATGGGTTGAGGTTGAGTGGATGGGTGAGGGCTGAGTGGATGGTTGAGGGCTGAGTGGATGGTTGAGGGTTGAGTTGATGGGTTGAGGTTGAGTGAATGTGTTGAGGTTGAGTGAATGGGTTGAGGTTGAGTGGATGGGATTAGATTGAGAGGATGGTTGAGGGCTGAGTGGATGGGTTGAGGGTTGACTGGATGGGTTGAGGGTTGAGTGGATGGGTTGAGGGTTGAGTGGATGGGTTGAGGGTTGAGTAGAAGGGTTGAGGGTTGAGTGGATGGGTTGAGGGTTGAGTGGATGGGTTGAGGGCTGAGTGGATGGTTGAGGGCTGAGTGGATGGTTGAGGGTTGAGTTGATGGGTTGAGGTTGAGTGAATGTGTTGAGGTTGAGTGAATGGGTTGAGGTTGAGTGGATGGGTTTAGATTGAGAGGATGGTTGAGGGCTGAGTGGATGGGTTGAGGGTTGACTGGATGGGTTGAGGGTTGAGTGGATGGTTTGAGGTTGAGTGAATGGGTTGAGGGTTGAGTGGATGGGTTCAAATCAAATCAAATCAAATTTATTTATATAGCCCTTCGTACATCAGCTGATATCTCAAAGTGCTGTACAGAAACCCAGCCTAAAACCCCAAACAGCAAACAATGCAGGTGTAAATGCACGGTGGCTAGGAAAAACTCCCTAGAAAGGCCAAAACCTAGGAAGAAACCTAGAGAGGAACCGGGCTATGTGGGGTGGCCAGTCCTCTTCTGGCTGTGCCGGGTAGAGATTATAACAGAACATGACCAAGATGTTCAAATGTTCATAAATGACCAGCATGGTCGAATAATAATAAGGCAGAACAGTTGAAACTGGAGCAGCAGCACAGTCAGGTGGACTGGGGACAGCAAGGAGCCTTCATGTCAGGTAGTCCTGGGGCACGGTCCTAGGGCTCAGGTCAGTTGAAACTGGAGCAGGAGCATGGCCAGGTGGACTGGGGACAGCAAGGAGTCCTCATGTCAGGTAGTCCTGGGACATGGTCCTAGGGCTCAGGTCCTCCGAGAGAGAGAAAGAAAGAGAGAAGGAGAGAATTAGAGAACGCACACTTAGATTCACACAGGACACCGAATAGGACAGGAGAAGTACTCCAGATATAACAAACTGACCCTAGCCCCGACACATAAACTACTGCAGCATAAATACTGGAGGCTGAGACAGGAGGGGTCAGGAGACACTGTGGCCCCATCCGAGGACACCCCGGACAGGGCCAAACAGGAAGGATATAACCCCACCCACTTTGCCAAAGCACATCCCCCACACCACTAGAGGGATATCTTCAACCACCAACTACCATCCTGAGACAAGGCCGAGTATAGCCCACAAAGATCTCCGCCACGGTACAACCCAAGGGGGGCAACCCAGACAGGCCGACCACAACAGTGAATCAACCCACCCAGGTGACGCACCCCCCCCCCAGGGACGGCACGAGAGAGCCCCAGCAAGCCAGTGACTCAGCCCCCGTAACAGGGTTAGAGGCAGAGAATCCCAGTGGAAAGAGGGGAACCGGCCAGGCAGAGACAGCAAGGGCGGTTCGTTGCTCCAGAGCCTTTCCGTTCACCCTCCCACTCCTGGGCCAGACTACACTCAATCATATGACCCACTGAAGAGATGAGTCTTCAGTAAAGACTTAAAGGTTGAGACCGAGTTTGCGTCTCTGACATGGGTAGGCAGACCGTTCCATAAAAATGGAGCTCTATAGGAGAAAGCCCTGCCTCCAGCTGTTTGCTTAGAAATTCTAGGGACAATTAGGAGGCCTGCGTCTTGTGACCGTAGCGTACGTGTAGGTATGTACGGCAGGACCAAATCAGAGAGGTAGGTAGGAGCAAGCCCATGTAATGCTTTGAAGGTTAGCAGTAAAACCTTGAAATCAGCCCTTGCTTTGACAGGAAGCCAGTGTAGAGAGGCTAGCACTGGAGTAATATGATCAAATTTTTGGTTCTAGTCAGGATTCTAGCAGCCGTATTTAGCACTAACTGAAGTTTATTTAGTGCTTTATCCGGGTAGCCGGAAAATAGAGCATTGCAGTAGTCTAACCTAGAAGTGACAAAAGCATGGATTAATTTTTCTGCATCATTTTTGGACAGAAAGTTTCTGATTTTTGCAATGTTACGTAGATGGAAAAAAGCTGTCCTCGAAATGGTCTTGATATGTTCTTCAAAAGAGAGATCAGGGTCCAGAGTAACGCCGAGGTCCTTCACAGTTTTATTTGAGACGACTGTACAACCATTAAGATTAATTGTCAGATTCAACAGAAGATCTCTTTGTTTCTTGGGACCTAGAACAAGCATCTCTGTTTTGTCTGAGTTTAATAGTAGAAAGTTTGCAGCCATCCACTTCCTTATGTCTGAAACACATGCTTCTAGCGAGGGCAATTTTGGGGCTTCACCATGTTTCATTGAAATGTACAGCTGTGTGTCATCCGCATAGCAGTGAAAGTTTACATTATGTTTTCGAATAACATCCCCAAGAGGTAAAATATATAGTGAAAACAATAGTGGTCCTAAAACAGAACCTTGAGGAACACCGAAATGTACAGTTGATTTGTCAGAGGACAAACCATTCACAGAGACAAACTGATATCTTTCCGACAGATAAGACCTAAACCAGGCCAGAACATGTCCGTGTAGACCAATTTGGGTTTCCAATCTCTCCAAAAGAATGTGGTGATCGATGGTATCAAAAGCAGCACTAAGGTCTAGGAGCACGAGGACAGATGCAGAGCTCGGTCCGATGCCATTAAAATGTCATTTACCACCTTCACAAGTGCCGTCTCAGTGCTATGATGGGGTCTAAAACCAGACTGAAGCATTTCGTATACATTGTTTGTCTTCAGGAAGGCAGTGAGTTGCTGCGCAACAGCCTCTCTAAAATCTTTGAGAGGAATGGAAGATTCGATATAGGCCGATAGTTTTTTATATTTTCTGGGTCAAGGTTTGGCTTTTTCAAGAGAGGCTTTATTACTGCCACTTTTAGTGAGTTTGGTACACATCCAGTGGATAGAGAGCCGTTTATTATGTTCAACATAGGAGGGCCAAGCACAGGAAGCAGCTCTTTCAGTAGTTTAGTTGGAATAGGGTCCAGTATACAGCTTGAAGGTTTAGAGGCCATGATTATCAATCATGAGGGTAGAGTGGATGGGTTGAGGGTTGAGTGGATGGGTTGAGTGTTGAGTAGATGGGTTGAGGGTTGAGTGGATGGGTTGAGGGTTGAGTGGATGGGTTGAGTTGATGGGTTGAGGGTTGAGTTAATGTGTTGAGGGTTGAGTGAATGGGTTGAGGATTGAGTAGAAGGGTTGAGGGTTGAGTTGATGGGTTGAGGTTGAGTGAATGTGTTGAGGTTGAGTGAATGGGTTGAGGTTGAGTGGATGGGTGAGGGCTGAGTGGATGGTTGAGGGCTGAGTGGATGGTTGAGAGTTGAGTGGATGGGTTGAGGGTTGACTGGATGGGTTGAGGGTTGAGTGGATGGTTTGAGGTTGAGTGAATGGGTTGAGGGTTGAGTGGATGGTTGAGTGGATGGGTTGAGGGTTGATTGGATGGGTTGAGGGTTGAGTGGATGGGTTGAGGGTTGAGTAGATGGGTTGAGGGTTGAGTGGATGGGTTGAGTTGATGGGTTGAGTTTGAGTGAATGTGTTGAGGGTTGAGTGAATGGGTTGAGGGTTGAGTTGATGGGTTGAGGGATGAGTGGATGGGTTGAGGTTGAGTGGATGGGTTGAGGTTGAGTGGATGGGTTGAGGTTGAGTGAATGGGTTGAGGTTGAGTAGATGGTATAGGTTGAGTGGATGGTTGAGGGTTGAGTGGATGGGTTGAGTGAATGGGTTGAGGTTGAGTAGATGGTATAGGTTGAGTGGATGGTTGAGGGCTGAGTGGATGGGTTGAGGTTGAGTGAATGGGTTTAGGTTGAGTGGATGGTTGGTGGCTGAGTGGATGGTTGAGGGCTGAGTGGATGGTTTAGGGCTGAGTGGATGGTTTAGGGCTGAGTGGATGGTTGAGGTTGAGTGGATGGGTTGAGGTTGAATGGATGGGTTGAGGGTTGAGTGGATGGGTTGAGTGAATGGGTTGAGGGTTGAGTGAATGGGTTGAGGGCTTAGTGAATGGGTTGAGGGTTGAGTGAATGGGTTGAGGGTTGAGTGGATGGTTGAGGTTGAGTGGATGGGTTTCGGGTTGATATATGGGTTTAGGTTGAGTGGATGGTTGAGGGCTGAGTGGATGGTTGAGGGATGAGTGGATGGTTGAGGGCTGAGTGGATGGTTGAGGGTTGAGGGTTGAGTGGATGGGTTGAGGTTTGAGTGGATGGGTTGAGGGTTCAGTGGATGGGTTGAGGTTGAGTGAATGGGTTGAGGTTGAGTGGATGGGTTTAATTTGCATGGATGGGTTGAGGGTTGAGTGGATGGGTTGATGGTTGAGTGGATGGTTGAGGTTGAGTGGATGGGTTGAGTGAATGGGTTGAGGGTTGAGTGAATGGGTTGAGGGCTGAGTGAATGGGTTGAGGGTTGAGTGAATGGGTTGAGGGTTGAGTGGATGGTTGAGGTTGAGTGGATGGGTTTAGGTTGAGTGGATGGGTTGAGGTTGAGTGGATGGGGTTGAGGGTTGAGTGGATGGGTTGAGGGTTGAGTGAATGGGTTTAGGTTGAGTGGATGGTTGAGGGCTGAGTGGATGGGTTGAGTTGATGGGTTGAGGTTGAGTGAATGGGTTGAGGGTTGATATATGGGTTTAGGTTGAGTGGATGGTTGAGGGCTGAGTGGACGGTTGAGGGATGAGTGGATGGTTGAGGGTTGAGTGGATGGGTTGACGTTTGAGTGGATGGGTTGAGGGTTGAGTGGATGGGTTGAGGTTGAGTGGATGGGTTTAGGTTGAGTGGATGGTTCAGGGTGGAGTGGATGGTTGAGGGTTGAGTGGATGGGTTGAGGGTTGAGTGGATGTGTTGAGCATTGAGTAGATGGGTTGATGGTTGAGTGGATGGGTTGAGTTGATGGGTTGAGGTTGAATGAATGTTTTGAGGGTTGAGTGAATGGGTTGAGGGTTGAGTTGATGGGTTGAGGTTGAGTGAATGTGTTGAGTAGATGGTTGAGTGGATGGGTTGAGGGTTGAGTGGATGGGTTGAGGGTTGAGTGGATGGGTTGGGGTTGAGTGGATGGGTTGAGGTTGAGTAAATGGGTTGAGGTTGAGTGGATGGGTTTAGGTTGAGTGGATGGTTGAGGTTGAGTGGATGGTTGGGGTTGAGTGGATGGGTTTCGGTTGAGTGGTTGGGTTGAGGATTAAGTGAATGGGTTGAGGGTTGAGTGGATGGGTTGAGGCTTGAGTAGAAGGGTTGAGAGTTGAGTCGATGGGTTGAGGGTTGAGTGGATGGGTTGAGGGCTGAGTGGATGGTTGAGGGCTGAGTGGATGGTTGAGGGTTGAGTTGATGGGTTGAGGTTGAGTGAATGTGTTGAGGTTGAGTGAATGGGTTGAGGTTGAGTGGATGGGTGAGGGCTGAGTGGATGGTTGAGGGCTGAGTGGATGGTTGAGGGCTGAGTGGATGGTTGAGAGTTGAGTGGATGGGTTGAGGGTTGACTGGATGGGTTGAGGGTTGAGTGGATGGTTTGAGGTTGAGTGAATGGGTTGAGGGTTGAGTGGATGGTTGAGTGGATGGGTTGAGGGTTGATTGGATGGGTTGAGGGTTGAGTGGATGGGTTGAGGGTTGAGTAGATGGGTTGAGGGTTGAGTGGATGGGTTGAGTTGATGGGTTGAGTTTGAGTGAATGTGTTGAGGGTTGAGTGAATGGGTTGAGGGTTGAGTTGATGGGTTGAGGGATGAGTGGATGGGTTGAGGTTGAGTGGATGGGTTGAGGCTGAGTGGATGGGTTGAGGTTGAGTGAATGGGTTGAGGTTGAGTAGATGGTATAGGTTGAGTGGATGGTTGAGGGTTGAGTGGATGGGTTGAGTGAATGGGTTGAGGTTGAGTAGATGGTATAGGTTGAGTGGATGGTTGAGGGCTGAGTGGATGGGTTGAGGTTGAGTGAATGGGTTTAGGTTGAGTGGATGGTTGGTGGCTGAGTGGATGGTTGAGGGCTGAGTGGATGGTTTAGGGCTGAGTGGATGGTTTAGGGCTGAGTGGATGGTTGAGGTTGAGTGGATGGGTTGAGGTTGAATGGATGGGTTGAGGGTTGAGTGGATGGGTTGAGTGAATGGGTTGAGGGTTGAGTGAATGGGTTGAGGGCTTAGTGAATGGGTTGAGGGTTGAGTGAATGGGTTGAGGGTTGAGTGGATGGTTGAGGCTGAGTGGATGGGTTTCGGGTTGATATATGGGTTTAGGTTGAGTGGATGGTTGAGGGCTGAGTGGATGGTTGAGGGATGAGTGGATGGTTGAGGGCTGAGTGGATGGTTGAGGGTTGAGGGTTGAGTGGATGGGTTGAGGTTTGAGTGGATGGGTTGAGGGTTCAGTGGATGGGTTGAGGTTGAGTGAATGGGTTGAGGTTGAGTGGATGGGTTTAATTTGCGTGGATGGGTTGAGGGTTGAGTGGATGGGTTGATGGTTGAGTGGATGGTTGAGGTTGAGTGGATGGGTTGAGTGAATGGGTTGAGGGTTGAGTGAATGGGTTGAGGGCTGAGTGAATGGGTTGAGGGTTGAGTGAATGGGTTGAGGGTTGAGTGGATGGTTGAGGTTGAGTGGATGGGTTTAGGTTGAGTGGATGGGTTGAGGTTGAGTGGATGGGGTTGAGGGTTGAGTGGATGGGTTGAGGGTTGAGTGAATGGGTTTAGGTTGAGTGGATGGTTGAGGGCTGAGTGGATGGGTTGAGTTGATGGGTTGAGGTTGAGTGAATGGGTTGAGGGTTGATATATGGGTTTAGGTTGAGTGGATGGTTGAGGGCTGAGTGGACGGTTGAGGGATGAGTGGATGGTTGAGGGTTGAGTGGATGGGTTGACGTTTGAGTGGATGGGTTGAGGGTTGAGTGGATGGGTTGAGGTTGAGTGGATGGGTTTAGGTTGAGTGGATGGTTCAGGGTGGAGTGGATGGTTGAGGGTTGAGTGGATGGGTTGAGGGTTGAGTGGATGTGTTGAGCATTGAGTAGATGGGTTGATGGTTGAGTGGATGGGTTGAGTTGATGGGTTGAGGTTGAATGAATGTTTTGAGGGTTGAGTGAATGGGTTGAGGGTTGAGTTGATGGGTTGAGGTTGAGTGAATGTGTTGAGTAGATGGTTGAGTGGATGGGTTGAGGGTTGAGTGGATGGGTTGAGGGTTGAGTGGATGGGTTGGGGTTGAGTGGATGGGTTGAGGTTGAGTAAATGGGTTGAGGTTGAGTGGATGGGTTTAGGTTGAGTGGATGGTTGAGGTTGAGTGGATGGTTGGGGTTGAGTGGATGGGTTTCGGTTGAGTGGTTGGGTTGAGGATTAAGTGAATGGGTTGAGGGTTGAGTGGATGGGTTGAGGCTTGAGTAGAAGGGTTGAGAGTTGAGTTGATGGGTTGAGGGTTGAGTGGATGGGTTGAGGGCTGAGTGGATGGTTGAGGGCTGAGTGGATGGTTGAGGGTTGAGTTGATGGGTTGACGTTGAGTGAATGTGTTGAGGTTGAGTGAATGGGTTGAGGTTGAGTGGATGGGTGAGGGCTGAGTGGATGGTTGAGGGCTGAGTGGATGGTTGAGGGTTGAGTTGATGGGTTGAGGTTGAGTGAATGTGTTGAGGTTGAGTGAATGGGTTGAGGTTGAGTGGATGGGATTAGATTGAGAGGATGGTTGAGGGCTGAGTGGATGGGTTGAGGGTTGACTGGATGGGTTGAGGGTTGAGTGGATGGGTTGAGGGTTGAGTGGATGGGTTGAGGGTTGAGTAGAAGGGTTGAGGGTTGAGTGGATGGGTTGAGGGTTGAGTGGATGGGTTGAGGGCTGAGTGGATGGTTGAGGGCTGAGTGGATGGTTGAGGGTTGAGTTGATGGGTTGAGGTTGAGTGAATGTGTTGAGGTTGAGTGAATGGGTTGAGGGTTGAGTGGATGGGTTTAGATTGAGAGGATGGTTGAGGGCTGAGTGGATGGGTTGAGGGTTGACTGGATGGGTTGAGGGTTGAGTGGATGGTTTGAGGTTGAGTGAATGGGTTGAGGGTTGAGTGGATGGGTTGAGGGTAGAGTGGATGGGTTGAGGGTTGAGTGGATGGGTTGAGTGTTGAGTAGATGGGTTGAGGGTTGAGTGGATGGGTTGAGGGTTGAGTGGATGGGTTGAGTTGATGGGTTGAGGGTTGAGTTAATGTGTTGAGGGTTGAGTGAATGGGTTGAGGATTGAGTAGAAGGGTTGAGGGTTGAGTTGATGGGTTGAGGTTGAGTGAATGTGTTGAGGTTGAGTGAATGGGTTGAGGTTGAGTGGATGGGTGAGGGCTGAGTGGATGGTTGAGGGCTGAGTGGATGGTTGAGAGTTGAGTGGATGGGTTGAGGGTTGACTGGATGGGTTGAGGGTTGAGTGGATGGTTTGAGGTTGAGTGAATGGGTTGAGGGTTGAGTGGATGGTTGAGTGGATGGGTTGAGGGTTGATTGGATGGGTTGAGGGTTGAGTGGATGGGTTGAGGGTTGAGTAGATGGGTTGAGGGTTGAGTGGATGGGTTGAGTTGATGGGTTGAGTTTGAGTGAATGTGTTGAGGGTTGAGTGAATGGGTTGAGGGTTGAGTTGATGGGTTGAGGGATGAGAGGATGGGTTGAGGTTGAGTGGATGGGTTGAGGTTGAGTGGATGGGTTGAGGTTGAGTGAATGGGTTGAGGTTGAGTAGATGGTATAGGTTGAGTGGATGGTTGAGGGTTGAGTGGATGGGTTGAGTGAATGGGTTGAGGTTGAGTAGATGGTATAGGCTGAGTGGATGGTTGAGGGCTGAGTGGATGGGTTGAGGTTGAGTGAATGGGTTTAGGTTGAGTGGATGGTTGGTGGCTGAGTGGATGGTTGAGGGCTGAGTGGATGGTTTAGGGCTGAGTGGATGGTTTAGGGCTGAGTGGATGGTTGAGGTTGAGTGGATGGGTTGAGGTTGAATGGATGGGTTGAGGGTTGAGTGGATGGGTTGAGTGAATGGGTTGAGGGTTGAGTGAATGGGTTGAGGGCTTAGTGAATGGGTTGAGGGTTGAGTGAATGGGTTGAGGGTTGAGTGGATGGTTGAGGTTGAGTGGATGGGTTTCGGGTTGATATATGGGTTTAGGTTGAGTGGATGGTTGAGGGCTGAGTGGATGGTTGAGGGATGAGTGGATGGTTGAGGGCTGAGTGGATGGTTGAGGGTTGAGGGTTGAGTGGATGGGTTGAGGTTTGAGTGGATGGGTTGAGGGTTGAGTGGATGGGTTGAGGTTGAGTGAATGGGTTGAGGTTGAGTGGATGGGTTTAATTTGCGTGGATGGGTTGAGGGTTGAGTGGATGGGTTGATGGTTGAGTGGATGGTTGAGGTTGAGTGGATGGGTTGAGTGAATGGGTTGAGGGTTGAGTGAATGGGTTGAGGGCTGAGTGAATGGGTTGAGGGTTGAGTGAATGGGTTGAGGGTTGAGTGGATGGTTGAGGTTGAGTGGATGGGTTTAGGTTGAGTGGATGGGTTGAGGTTGAGTGGATGGGGTTGAGGGTTGAGTGGATGTGTTGAGGGTTGAGTGAATGGGTTTAGGTTGAGTGGATGGTTGAGGGCTGAGTGGATGGGTTGAGTTGATGGGTTGAGGTTGAGTGAATGGGTTGAGGGTTGATATATGGGTTTAGGTTGAGTGGATGGTTGAGGGCTGAGTGGACGGTTGAGGGATGAGTGGATGGTTGAGGGTTGAGTGGATGGGTTGACGTTTGAGTGGATGGGTTGAGGGTTGAGTGGATGGGTTGAGGTTGAGTGGATGGGTTTAGGTTGAGTGGATGGTTCAGGGTGGAGTGGATGGTTGAGGGTTGAGTGGATGGGTTGAGGGTTGAGTGGATGTGTTGAGCATTGAGTAGATGGGTTGATGGTTGAGTGGATGGGTTGAGTTGATGGGTTGAGGTTGAATGAATGTTTTGAGGGTTGAGTGAATGGGTTGAGGGTTGAGTTGATGGGTTGAGGTTGAGTGAATGTGTTGAGTAGATGGTTGAGTGGATGGGTTGAGGGTTGAGTGGATGGGTTGAGGGTTGAGTGGATGGGTTGGGGTTGAGTGGATGGGTTGAGGTTGAGTAAATGGGTTGAGGTTGAGTGGATGGGTTTAGGTTGAGTGGATGGTTGAGGTTGAGGGAATGGTTGAGGCTGAGTGGATGGGTTTCGGTTGAGTGGTTGGGTTGAGGATCATGAATGGGTTGAGGGTTGAGTGGATGGGTTGAGGCTTGAGTAGAAGGGTTGAGAGTTGAGTGGATGGGTTGAGGGTTGAGTGGATGGGTTGAGGGCTGAGTGGATGGTTGAGGGCTGAGTGGATGGTTGAGGGTTGAGTTGATGGGTTGAGGTTGAGTGAATGTGTTGAGGTTGAGTGAATGGGTTGAGGTTGAGTGGATGGGTGAGGGCTGAGTGGATGGTTGGTGGCTGAGTGGATGGTTGAGGGCTGAGTGGATGGTTTAGGGCTGAGTGGATGGTTGAGGTTGAGTGGATGGGTTGAGGTTGAATGGATGGGTTTAGGTTGAGTGGATGGTTGGTGGCTGAGTGGATGGTTGAGGGCTGAGTGGATGGTTTAGGGCTGAGTGGATGGTTTAGGGCTGAGTGGATGGTTGAGGTTGAGTGGATGGGTTGAGGTTGAATGGATGGGTTGAGGGTTGAGTGGATGGGTTGAGTGAATGGGTTGAGGGCTTAGTGAATGGGTTGAGGGTTGAGTGAATGGGTTGAGGGTTGAGTGGATGGTTGAGGTTGAGTGGATGGGTTTCGGGTTGATATATGGGTTTAGGTTGAGTGGATGGTTGAGGGCTGAGTGGATGGTTGAGGGATGAGTGGATGGTTGAGGGCTGAGTGGATGGTTGAGGGTTGAGGGTTGAGTGGATGGGTTGAGGTTTGAGTGGATGGGTTGAGGGTTGAGTGGATGGGTTGAGGTTGAGTGAATGGGTTGAGGTTGAGTCGATGGGTTTAATTTGCGTGGATGGGTTGAGGGTTGAGTGGATGGGTTGATGGTTGAGTGGATGGTTGAGGCTGAGTGGATGGGCTGAGTGAATGGGTTGAGGGTTGAGTGAATGGGTTGAGGGCTGAGTGAATGGGTTGAGGGTTGAGTGAATGGGTTGAGGGTTGAGTGGATGGTTGAGGTTGAGTGGATGGGTTTAGGTTGAGTGGATGGGTTGAGGGTGAGTGGATGGGGTTGAGGGTTGAGTGGATGGGTTGAGGGTTGAGTGAATGGGTTTAGGTTGAGTGGATGGTTGAGGGCTGAGTGGATGGGTTGAGTTGATGGGTTGAGGTTGAGTGAATGGGTTGAGGGTTGATATATGGGTTTAGGTTGAGTGGATGGTTGAGGGCTGAGTGGACGGTTGAGGGATGAGTGGATGGTTGAGGGTTGAGTGGATGGGTTCACGTTTGAGTGGATGGGTTGAGGGTTGAGTGGATGGGTTGAGGTTGAGTGGATGGGTTTAGGTTGAGTGGATGGTTCAGGGTGGAGTGGATGGTTGAGGGTTGAGTGGATGGGTTGAGGGTTGAGTGGATGTGTTGAGCATTGAGTAGATGGGTTGATGGTTGAGTGGATGGGTTGAGTTGATGGGTTGAGGTTGAATGAATGTTTTGAGGGTTGAGTGAATGGGTTGAGGGTTGAGTTGATGGGTTGAGGTTGAGTGAATGTGTTGAGTAGATGGTTGAGTGGATGGGTTGAGGGTTGAGTGGATGGGTTGAGGGTTGAGTGGATGGGTTGGGGTTGAGTGGATGGGTTGAGGTTGAGTAAATGGGTTGAGGTTGAGTGGATGGGTTTAGGTTGAGTGGATGGTTGAGGCTGAGTGGATGGTTGAGGTTGAGTGGATGGGTTGAGTGGTTGGGTTGAGGATTAAGTGAATGGGTTGAGGGTTGAGTGGATGGGTTGAGGCTTGAGTAGAAGGGTTGAGAGTTGAGTGGATGGGTTGAGGGTTGAGTGGATGGGTTGAGGGCTGAGTGGATGGTTGAGGGCTGAGTGGATGGTTGAGGGTTGAGTTGATGGGTTGAGGTTGAGTGAATGTGTTGAGGTTGAGTGAATGGGTTGAGGTTGAGTGGATGGGTGAGGGCTGAGTGGATGGTTGAGGGCTGAGTGGATGGTTGAGGGTTGAGTTGATGGGTTGAGGTTGAGTGAATGTGTTGAGGTTGAGTGAATGGGTTGAGGTTGAGTGGATGGGATTAGATTGAGAGGATGGTTGAGGGCTGAGTGGATGGGTTGAGGGTTGACTGGATGGGTTGAGGGTTGAGTGGATGGGTTGAGGGTTGAGTGGATGGGTTGAGGGTTGAGCAGAAGGGCTGAGGGTTGAGTGGATGGGTTGAGGGTTGAGTGGATGGGTTGAGGGCTGAGTGGATGGTTGAGGGCTGAGTGGATGGTTGAGGGTTGAGTTGATGGGTTGAGGTTGAGTGAATGTGTTGAGGTTGAGTGAATGGGTTGAGGTTGAGTGGATGGGTTTAGATTGAGAGGATGGTTGAGGGCTGAGTGGATGGGTTGAGGGTTGACTGGATGGGTTGAGGGTTGAGTGGATGGTTTGAGGTTGAGTGAATGGGTTGAGGGTTGAGTGGATGGGTTGAGGGTAGAGTGGATGGGTTGAGGGTTGAGTGGATGGGTTGAGTGTTGAGTAGATAGGTTGAGGGTTGAGTGGATGGGTTGAGGGTTGAGTGGATGGGTTGAGTTGATGGGTTGAGGGTTGAGTTAATGTGTTGAGGGTTGAGTGAATGGGTTGAGGGTTGAGTAGAAGGGTTGAGGGTTGAGTTGATGGTTTGAGGTTGAGTGAATGTGTTGAGGTTGAGTGAATGGGTTGAGGTTGAGTGGATGGGTGAGGGCTGAGTGGATGGTTGAGGGCTGAGTGGATGGTTGAGAGTTGAGTGGATGGGTTGAGGGTTGACTGGATGGGTTGAGGGTTGAGTGGATGGTTTGAGGTTGAGTGAATGGGTTGAGGGTTGAGTGGATGGTTGAGTGGATGGGTTGAGGGTTGATTGGATGGGCTGAGGGTTGAGTGGATGGGTTGAGGGTTGAGTAGATGGGTTGAGGGTTGAGTGGATGGGTTGAGTTGATGGGTTGAGTTTGAGTGAATGTGTTGAGGGTTGAGTGAATGGGTTGAGGGTTGAGCTGATGGGTTGAGGGATGAGTGGATGGGTTGAGGCTGAGTGGATGGGTTGAGGTTGAGTGGATGGGTTGAGGTTGAGTGAATGGGTTGAGGTTGAGTGGATGGGTTTAGGTTGAGTGGATGGGTTTAGGTTGAGTGGATGGTTAGGGTGGAGTGGATGGTTGAGAGTTGATTGGATGGGTTGACGTTTGAGTGGATGGGTTGAGGGTAGAGTGGATGGATGGGTTGGATGGGTTGAGTGTTGAGTGGATGGGTTGAGGGTTGAGTGGATGGGTTGAGGGTTGAGTGGATGGGTTGAGTTGATGGGTTGAGCTGATGGGTTGAGTTGAGTTAATGTGTTGAGGGTTGAGTGAATGGGTTGAGGGCTGAGGGGATGAGTTGAGGGTTGAGTTGATGGGTTGAGGGATGAGTGGATGGGTTGAGGTTGAGTGGATGGGTTGAGGTTGAGTGGATGGGTTGAGGGTTGAGTGGATGGTTGAGGTTGAGTGGATGGGTTTCGGGTTGATATATGGGTTTAGGTTGAGTGGATGGTTGAGGGCTGAGTGGATGGTTGAGGGATGAGTGGATGGTTGAGGGCTGAGTGGATGGTTGAGGGTTGAGGGTTGAGTGGATGGGTTGAGGTTTGAGTGGATGGGTTGAGGGTTGAGTGGATGGGTTGAGGTTGAGTGAATGGGTTGAGGTTGAGTCGATGGGTTTAATTTATGATGGGTTGAGGTTTGAGTGGATGGGTTGATGGTTGAGTGGATGGTTGAGGTTGAGTGGATGGGTTGAGTGAATGGGTTGAGGGTTGAGTGAATGGGTTGAGGGCTGAGTGAATGGGTTGAGGGTTGAGTGAATGGGTTGAGGGTTGAGTGGATGGTTGAGGTTGAGTGGATGGGTTTAGGTTGAGTGGATGGGTTGAGGTTGAGTGGATGGGGTTGAGGGTTGAGTGGATGGGTTGAGGGTTGAGTGAATGGGTTTAGGTTGAGTGGATGGTTGAGGGCTGAGTGGATGGGTTGAGTTGATGGGTTGAGGTTGAGTGAATGGGTTGAGGGTTGATATATGGGTTTAGGTTGAGTGGATGGTTGAGGGCTGAGTGGACGGTTGAGGGATGAGTGGATGGTTGAGGGTTGAGTGGATGGGTTGACGTTTGAGTGGATGGGTTGAGGGTTGAGTGGATGGGTTGAGGTTGAGTGGATGGGTTTAGGTTGAGTGGATGGTTCAGGGTGGAGTGGATGGTTGAGGGTTGAGTGGATGGGTTGAGGGTTGAGTGGATGTGTTGAGCATTGAGTAGATGGGTTGATGGTTGAGTGGATGGGTTGAGTTGATGGGTTGAGGTTGAATGAATGTTTTGAGGGTTGAGTGAATGGGTTGAGGGTTGAGTTGATGGGTTGAGGTTGAGTGAATGTGTTGAGTAGATGGTTGAGTGGATGGGTTGAGGGTTGAGTGGATGGGTTGAGGGTTGAGTGGATGGGTTGGGGTTGAGTGGATGGGTTGAGGTTGAGTAAATGGGTTGAGGCTGAGTGGATGGGTTTAGGTTGAGTGGATGGTTGAGGCTGAGTGGATGGTTGAGGCTGAGTGGATGGGTTTCGGCTGAGTGGTTGGGTTGAGGATAAGTGAATGGGTTGAGTGGATGGGTTGAGGCTTGAGTAGAAGGGTTGAGAGTTGAGTGGATGGGTTGAGGGTTGAGTGGATGGGTTGAGGGCTGAGTGGATGGTTGAGGGCTGAGTGGATGGTTGAGGGTTGAGTTGATGGGTTGAGGTTGAGTGAATGTGTTGAGTTTGAGTGAATGGGTTGAGGTTGAGTGGATGGGTGAGGGCTGAGTGGATGGTTGGTGGCTGAGTGGATGGTTGAGGGCTGAGTGGATGGTTTAGGGCTGAGTGGATGGTTGAGGTTGAGTGGATGGGTTGAGGTTGAATGGATGGGTTTAGGTTGAGTGGATGGTTGGTGGCTGAGTGGATGGTTGAGGGCTGAGTGGATGGTTTAGGGCTGAGTGGATGGTTTAGGGCTGAGTGGATGGTTGAGGTTGAGTGGATGGGTTGAGGTTGAATGGATGGGTTGAGGGTTGAGTGGATGGGTTGAGTGAATGGGTTGAGGGTTGAGTGAATGGGTTGAGGGCTTAGTGAATGGGTTGAGGGTTGAGTGAATGGGTTGAGGGTTGAGTGGATGGTTGAGGTTGAGTGGATGGGTTTCGGGTTGATATATGGGTTTAGGTTGAGTGGATGGTTGAGGGCTGAGTGGATGGTTGAGGGATGAGTGGATGGTTGAGGGCTGAGTGGATGGTTGAGGGTTGAGGGTTGAGTGGATGGGTTGAGGTTTGAGTGGATGGGTTGAGGGTTGAGTGGATGGGTTGAGGTTGAGTGAATGGGTTGAGGTTGAGTCGATGGGTTTAATTTGCGTGGATGGGTTGAGGGTTGAGTGGATGGGTTGATGGTTGAGTGGATGGTTGAGGTTGAGTGGATGGGTTGAGTGAATGGGTTGAGGGCTGAGTGAATGGGTTGAGGGTTGAGTGAATGGGTTGAGGGTTGAGTGGATGGTTGAGGTTGAGTGGATGGGTTTAGGTTGAGTGGATGGGTTGAGGTTGAGTGGATGGGGTTGAGGGTTGAGTGGATGGGTTGAGGGTTGAGTGAATGGGTTTAGGTTGAGTGGATGGTTGAGGGCTGAGTGGATGGGTTGAGTTGATGGGTTGAGGTTGAGTGAATGGGTTGAGGGTTGATATATGGGTTTAGGTTGAGTGGATGGTTGAGGGCTGAGTGGACGGTTGAGGGATGAGTGGATGGTTGAGGGTTGAGTGGATGGGTTGACGTTTGAGTGGATGGGTTGAGGGTTGAGTGGATGGGTTGAGGTTGAGTGGATGGGTTTAGGTTGAGTGGATGGTTCAGGGTGGAGTGGATGGTTGAGGGTTGAGTGGATGGGTTGAGGGTTGAGTGGATGTGTTGAGCATTGAGTAGATGGGTTGATGGTTGAGTGGATGGGTTGAGTTGATGGGTTGAGGTTGAATGAATGTTTTGAGGGTTGAGTGAATGGGTTGAGGGTTGAGTTGATGGGTTGAGGCTGAGTGAATGTGTTGAGTAGATGGTTGAGTGGATGGGTTGAGGGTTGAGTGGATGGGTTGAGGGTTGAGTGGATGGGTTGGGGTTGAGTGGATGGGTTGAGGTTGAGTAAATGGGTTGAGGTTGAGTGGATGGGTTTAGGCTGAGTGGATGGTTGAGGCTGAGTGGATGGTTGAGGCTGAGTGGATGGGTTTCGGGCTGAGTGGTTGGGCTGAGGATTAATGAATGGGTTGAGGGTTGAGTGGATGGGTTGAGGCTTGAGTAGAAGGGTTGAGAGTTGAGTGGATGGGTTGAGGGTTGAGTGGATGGGTTGAGGGCTGAGTGGATGGTTGAGGGCTGAGTGGATGGTTGAGGGTTGAGTTGATGGGTTGAGGTTGAGTGAATGTGTTGAGGTTGAGTGAATGGGTTGAGGTTGAGTGGATGGGTGAGGGCTGAGTGGATGGTTGAGGGTTGAGTCGATGGGTTGAGGTTGAGTGAATGTGTTGAGGTTGAGTGAATGGGTTGAGGTTGAATGGATGGGATTAGATTGAGAGGATGGTTGAGGGCTGAGTGGATGGGTTGAGGGTTGACTGGATGGGTTGAGGGTTGAGTGGATGGGTTGAGGGTTGAGTGGATGGGTTGAGGTTTGAGTAGAAGGGTTGAGGGTTGAGTGGATGGGTTGAGGGTTGAGTGGATGGGTTGAGGGCTGAGTGGATGGTTGAGGGCTGAGTGGATGGTTGAGGGTTGAGTTGATGGGTTGAGGTTGAGTGAATGTGTTGAGGTTGAGTGAATGGGTTGAGGTTGAGTGGATGGGTTTAGATTGAGAGGATGGTTGAGGGCTGAGTGGATGGGTTGAGGGTTGACTGGATGGGTTGAGGGTTGAGTGGATGGTTTGAGGTTGAGTGAATGGGTTGAGGGTTGAGTGGATGGGTTGAGGGTAGAGTGGATGGGTTGAGGGTTGAGTGGATGGGTTGAGTGTTGATTAGATAGGTTGAGGGTTGAGTGGATGGGTTGAGGGTTGAGTGGATGGGTTGAGTTAATGGGTTGAGGGTTGAGTTAATGTGTTGAGGGTTGAGTGAATGGGTTGAGGATTGAGTAGAAGGGTTGAGGGTTGAGTTGATGGTTTGAGGTTGAGTGAATGTGTTGAGGTTGAGTGAATGGGTTGAGGTTGAGTGGATGGTTGAGGGCTGAGTGGATGGTTGAGAGTTGAGTGGATGGGTTGAGGGTTGACTGGATGGGTTGAGGGTTGAGTGGATGGTTTGAGGTTGAGTGAATGGGTTGAGGGTTGAGTGGATGGTTGAGTGGATGGGTTGAGGGTTGATTGGATGGGTTGAGGGTTGAGTGGATGGGTTGAGGGTTGAGTAGATGGGTTGAGGGTTGAGTGGATGGGTTGAGTTGATGGGTTGAGTTTGAGTGAATGTGTTGAGGGTTGAGTGAATGGGTTGAGGGTTGAGTTGATGGGTTGAGGGATGAGTGGATGGGTTGAGGTTGAGTGGATGGGTTGAGGTTGAGTGGATGGGTTGAGGTTGAGTGAATGGGTTGAGGTTGAGTGGATGGGTTTAGGTTGAGTGGATGGGTTTAGGTTGAGTGGATGGTTAGGGGTGGAGTGGATGGTTGAGAGTTGATTGGATGGGTTGACGTTTGAGTGGATGGGTTGAGGGTAGAGTGGATGGGTTGAGGGTTGAGTGGATGGGTTGAGTGTTGAGTAGATGGGCTGAGGGTTGAGTGGATGGGTTGAGGGTTGAGTGGATGGGTTGAGTTGATGGGTTGAGTTTGAGTTAATGTGTTGAGGGTTGAGTGAATGGGTTGAGGGTTGAGGGGATGAGTTGAGGGCTGAGTTGATGGGTTGAGGGATGAGTGGATGGGTTGAGGTTGAGTGGATGGGTTGAGGCTGAGTGGATGGGTTGAGGGTTGAGTGAATGGGTTGAGGTTGAGGATGGGTTTAGGTTGAGTGGATGGCTGAGGCTGTTGGATGGGTTGAGGAATGGGTTGAGGGTTGAGTGAATGGGTTTAGGCTGAGTGGATGGTTGAGAGTTGAATGGATGGGTTGAGGTTGAATGAATGGCTTTAGGGTTGAGTGGATGGCTTTAGGTTGAGTGGATGGTTGAGTGGATGGGAGGGCTGAGTGGATGGTTGAGGTTGAGTGAATGGGTTGAGGTTGAGTGGATGGGTTTGATGGGTTGAGGGTTGAGTGGATGGATGGGTTGAGGGCTGAGTGGATGGTTGAGGGTTGAGTGAATGGGTTGAGGTTGAGTGAATGGTTGAGGTTGAGTGAATGGGTTGAGGTTGAGTGGATGGGTTGAGATTGAGAAGATGGGTTGAGGGTTGAGTGGATGGGTTGAGGAGATTGATGGGAGGGTTGAGTGGATGGGTTGAGGGTTGAGTGATGGGTTGAGGGTTGAGTGGATGGGTTGAGGGTTGAGTGGATGGGTTGAGGTTGAGAAGATGGTTGAGGGCTGAGGGAGTGGATGGGTTGAGGGGTTGACTGGATGGGTTGAGGGTTGAGTGGATGGGTTGAGGGTTGAGTTGATGGGTTGAGGGATGAGTGGATGGGTTTAGGTTGAGTGGTTGAGGGTTGAGTGGATGGGTTGAGGGTTGAGTGGATGGGTTGAGGTTGAGTGGATGTGTTGCATTGGTGGATGGGTTGATGGTGAGGTTGAGTGGATGGGTTGGTTGATGGGTGAGGTTGAATGATGGGTTGAGGGTTGAGTGAATGGGTTGAGGGTTGAGTGAATGGGTTGAGGTTGAGTGGATGAATGAGGTTGAGTGGATGGGTTGAGGGCTGAGTGGATGGTTGAGGGCTGAGTGGATGGTTGAGGGTTGAGTGGATGGGTTGGGGTTGAGTGAATGGGTTGAGGTTGAGTGAATGGGTTGAGGTTGAGTGGATGGGGGCTGAGATGGTTGAGGGCTGAGTGGATGGTTGAGGGCTGATGATGGGTTGAGGTTGAGTGGATGGTTGAGGGTTGAGTGATGGGTTGAGGTTGAGTGAATGGGTTGAGGTTGAGTGGATGGGTTGAGGGTTGAGTGGATGAGGGTTGAGTGGATGGTTGAGGGCTGAGTGGATGGTTGAGGTTGAGTTGATGGGTTGAGGTTGAGTGGATGGGTTGAGGTTGAGTGAATGGGTTGAGGTTGAGTGGATGGGTTGAGGGCTGAGTGGATGGGTTGAGGGCTGAGTGGATGGGTTGAGGGTTGATGGGTTGAGGGCTGAGTGGATGGTTGAGGTTGAGTGGATGGGTTGAGGTTGAGTGATGGGTTGAGGTTGAGTGGATGGTTGAGGGTTGAGTGGATGGGTTGAGGTTGAGTGGATGGTTGAGGGTTGAGTGGATGGGTTGAGGCTGAGTGGATGGGCTGAGGGTTGAGTGGATGGTTGAGGGCTGAGTGGATGGTTGAGGGTTGAGTTGATGGGTTGAGGGTTGAGTGGATGGGTTGAGGGTTGAGTGAATGGGTTGAGGGTTGAGTGGATGGTTGAGTGTTGAGTGATGGGTTGAGGGTTGAGTGGATGGGTTGAGGGTTGAGTGGATGGGTTGAGGGTTGAGTGGATGGGTTGAGGTTGATGGTTGAGGGTTGAGTGGATGGGTTGAGGGATGAGGGGATGGGTTGAGGGCTGAGTGGATGGGTTGAGGGTTGAGTGGATGGGTTGAGGGTTGATGGATGGGTTGAGTGGATGGGTTGAGGGTTGAATGGATGGGTTGAGGTTGAATGGGAATGAGTTAATGTGTTGAGGGTTGAGTGAATGGGTTGAGGGTTGAGTGGATGGTTGAGGGTTGAGTGGATGGGTTGAGGGATGAGTGGATGGGTTGAGGGTTGAGTGAATGGGTTGAGGGCTGAGTGGATGGGTTGAGGGTTGAGTGGATGGGTTGAGGTTGAATGAATGGCTTGAGGGTTGAGTGATGGGTTTAGGATTGAGTGGATGGTTGAGGGCTGAGTGGATGGTTGAGGGCTGAGTGGATGGTTGAGGGTTGAATGAATGAGGGTTGATGGGTTGAGTTGATGGGTTGAGGTTGAGTGAATGGGTTGAGGGTTGAGTGGATGGGTTGAGGATTGAGAAGATGGGTTGAGGGCTGAGTGGATGGTTGAGGGTTGAGTGGATGGTTGAGGGTTGAATGGATGGTTGAGGTTGAGTGGATGGGTTGAGGGTTGAGTGGATGGGTTGAGGGTTGAGTGGATGGGTTGAGGTTGAGTGGATGGGTTGAGGGTTGAGTGGATGGGTTGAGGGTTGAGTGGATGGGTTGAGGGATGAGTGGATGGGTTGAGGATGGGTTGAGTTTGAGTGGATGGGTTGAGGGTTGAGTTGATGGGTTGAGGGATGAGTGGATGGGTTGAGGGTTGAGTGGTTGGTTGAGGATTGAGTGAATGGGTTAGGTTGAGTGGATGGGTTGAGGGCTGGTGGATGGTTGAGGGTGAGTGGATGGGTTTGAGGGCTGAGTGGATGGTTGAGGGTTGAATGGATGGGTTGAGGTTGAGTGAATGGGTTGAGGGTTGAGTGAATGGGCTTGAGGGTTGAGTGGATGGTTGAGGGTTGAGTGGATGGTTGAGGGCTGAGTGGATGGGTTGAGGGTTGACTGGATGGGTTGAGGGTTGAGTGGATGGTTTTGAGGTTGAGTGAATGGGTTGAGGGTTGAGTGGATGGGTTGAGGGTTGAGTGGATGGGTTGAGGGTTGAGTGGATGGGTTGAGGGATTGAGTGGATGGGTTGAGGTTGAGTGGATGGGTTGAGGTTGAGTGATGGGTTGAGTTGATGGGTTGAGGGTTGAGTGGATGGGTTGAGGGCTGAGTTGGATGGTTGAGGGATGAGTGGATGGGTTGAGGTTGAGTGAATGGGTTGAGGATTGAGTGAATGGGTTTAGGTTGAGTGAATGGGTTGAGGGTCGAGGCTGAGTGGATGGGTTGAGGCTGAGTGGATGGTTGAGGGTTGAATGGATGGGTTGAGGTTGAGTGAATGGGTTGAGGTTGAGTGAATGGCTTTAGGTTGAGTGGATGGTTGAGGGCTGAGTGGATGGGTTGAGGGCTGAGTGGATGGTTGAGGGCTGAGTGGATGGTTGAGGGTTGAGTTGATGGGTTGAGGTTGAGTGAATGTGTTGAGGTTGAGTGAATGGGTTGAGGTTGAGTGGATGGTTTAGATTGAGAGGATGGTTGAGGCCTGAGTGGATGGGTTGAGGGTTGACTGGATGGGTTGAGGGTTGAGTGGATGGGTTGAGTGTTGAGTGATGGGTTGAGGGTTGAGTGGATGGGTTGAGGGTAGAGTGGATGGGTTGAGGGTTGAGTGGATGGTTGAGGTTGAGTAGATGGGTTGAGGGCTGAGTGGATGGGTTGAGGGTTGAGTGGATGGGTTGAGTTGAATGGGTTGAGTTTGAGTTAATGTGTTGAGGGTGAGTGAATGGGTTGAGGTTGAGTGGATGGTTGAGGGCTGAGTGGATGGTTGAGGGATGAGTGGATGGTTGAGGGTTGAGTGAATGGGTTTAGGCTGAGTGGGGTTGAGAGTGAATGGATGGGTTGAGGTTGAGTGAATGGCTTGAGGTTGAGTGAATGGCTTTAGGTTGAGTGGATGGTTGAGGCTGAGTGGATGGGTTGAGGGTTGATGGGTTGAGGGTTGAGTTGATGGGTTGATGGGTTGAGTGGATGGTTGAGAGTTGAGTGGATGGGTTGAGGTTGACTGGATGGGTTGAGTGGATGGTTTGAGGTTGAATGGGTTGGTTGAGTGGATGGTTGAGGGTTGAGGGTTGATTGGATGGGTTGAGGGTTGAGTGGATGGGTTGAGGGTTGAGTAGATGGGCTGAGGGTTGAGTGGATGGGTTGAGTTGATGGGTTGAGTTTGAGTGAATGTGTTGAGGGTTGAGTGAATGGGTTGAGGGTTGAGTTGATGGGTTGAGGGATGAGTGGATGGGTTGAGGTTGAGTGGATGGGTTGAGGTTGAGTGGATGGGTTGAGGTTGAGTGAATGGGTTGAGGTTGAGTGGATGGGTTTAGGTTGAGTGGATGGGTTTAGGTTGAGTGGATGGTTAGGGGTGGAGTGGATGGTTGAGAGTTGATTGGATGGGTTGACGTTTGAGTGGATGGGTTGAGGGTAGAGTGGATGGGTTGAGGGTTGAGTGGATGGGTTGAGTGTTGAGTAGATGGGTTGAGGGTTGAGTGGATGGGTTGAGGGTTGAGTGGATGGGTTGAGTTGATGGGTTGAGTTTGAGTTAATGTGTTGAGGGTTGAGTGAATGGGTTGAGGGTTGAGGGGATGAGTTGAGGGTTGAGTTGATGGGTTGAGGGATGAGTGGATGGGTTGAGGTTGAGTGGATGGGTTGAGGTTGAGTGGATGGGTTGAGGTTGAGTGAATGGGTTGAGGTTGAGTGGATGGGTTTAGGTTGAGTGGATGGTTGAGGTTGAGTGGATGGGTTGAGTGAATGGGTTGAGGGTTGAGTGAATGGGTTTAGGCTGAGTGGATGGTTGAGAGTTGAATGGATGGGTTGAGGTTGAATGAATGGCTTTAGGGTTGAGTGAATGGCTTTAGGTTGAGTGGATGGTTGAGGGCTGAGTGGATGGTTGAGGGCTGAGTGGATGGTTGAGGGTTGAGTGAATGGGTTGAGGGTTGAGTTGATGGGTTGAGGTTGAGTGAATGTGTTGAGGTTGAGTGAATGGGTTGAGGTTGAGTGGATGGGTTTAGATTGAGAAGATGGTTGAGGGCTGAGTGGATGGGTTGAGGGTTGACTGGATGGGTTGAGGGTTGAGTGGATGGGTTGAGGGTTGAGTGGATGGGTTGAGGGTTGAGTAGATGGGTTGAGGGTTGAGTGGATTGGTTGAGGGTTGAGTGGATGGGTTGAGTTGATGGGTTGAGTTTGAGTGGATGGGTTGAGGGTTGAGTTGATGGGTTGAGGGATGAGTGGATGGGTTTAGGTTGAGTGGTTGGGTTGAGGATTAAGTGAATGGGTTAAGGTTGAGTGAATGGGTTGAGGGTCGAGGTTGAGTGGATGGGTTTAGGCTGAGTGGATGGTTGAGGGTTGAATGGATGGGTTGAGGTTGAGTGAATGGGTTGAGGGTTGAGTGAATGGCTTTTGGTTGAGTGGATGGGTTGAGGGTTGAGTGGATGGGTTGAGGGCTGAGTGGATGGTTGAGGGCTGAGTGGATGGTTGAGGGTTGAGTTGATGGGTTGAGGTTGAGTGAATGTGTTGAGGTTGAGTGAATGGGTTGAGGTTGAGTGGATGGGTGAGGGCTGAGTGGATGGTTGAGGGCTGAGTGGATGGTTGAGGGTTGAGTTGATGGGTTGAGGTTGAGTGAATGTGTTGAGGTTGAGTGAATGGGTTGAGGTTGAGTGGATGGGTTTAGATTGAGAGGATGGTTGAGGGCTGAGTGGATGGGTTGAGGGTTGACTGGATGGGTTGAGTGGATGATTTGAGGTTGAGTGAATGGGTTGAGAGTTGAGTGGATGGGTTGAGGGTTGAGTGGATGGGTTGAGGGTTGAGTGGATGGGTTGAGGGTTGAGTAGAAGGGTTGAGGGTTGAGTGGATGGGTTGAGGGTTGAGTGGATGGGTTGAGGGCTGAGTGGATGGTTGAGGGCTGAGTGGATGGTTGAGGGTTGAGTTGATGGGTTGAGGTTGAGTGAATGTGTTGAGGTTGAGTGAATGGGTTGAGGTTGAGTGGCTGGTTTAGATTGAGAGGATGGTTGAGGCCTGAGTGGATGGGTTGAGGGTTGACTGGATGGGTTGAGGGTTGAGTGGATGGGTTGAGTGTTGAGTGAACGGGTTGAGGGTTGAGTGGATGGGTTGAGGGTAGAGTGGATGGGTTGAGGGTTGAGTGGATTGGTTGAGTGTTGAGTAGATGGGTTGAGGGTTGAGTGGGTGGGTTGAGGGTTGAGTGGATGGGTTGAGTTGATGGGTTGAGTTTGAGTTAATGTGTTGAGGGTTGAGTGAATGGGTTGAGGGTTGAGGGGATGAGTTGAGGGTTGAGTTGATGGGTTGAGGGATGAGTGGGTGGGTTGAGGGTTGAGTGAATGGGTTTAGGCTGAGTGGATGGTTGAGAGTTGAATGGATGGGTTGAGGTTGAATGAATGGCTTTAGGGTTGAGTGAATGGGTTTAGGTTGAGTGGATGGTTGAGGGCTGAGTGGATGGTTGAGGGCTGAGTGGATGGTTGAGGGTTGAGTGAATGGGTTGAGGGTTGAGTTGATGGGTTGAGGTTGAGTGAATGTGTTGAGGTTGAGTGAATGGGTTGAGGTTGAGTGGATGGGTTTAGATTGAGAAGATGGTTGAGGGCTGAGTGGATGAGTTGAGGGTTGAGTGGATGGTTTGAGGTTGAATGAATGGGTTGAGGGTTGAGTGGATGGGTTGAGGGTTCAGTGGATGGGTTGAGGGTTGAGTGGATGGGTTGAGGATTGAGTAGATGGGTTGAGGGTTCAGTGGATTGGTTGAGGGATGAGTGGATGGGTTGAGTTGATGGGTTGAGTTTGAGTGGATGGGTTGAGGGTTGAGTTGATGGGTTGAGGGATGAGTGGATGGGTTTAGGTTGAGTGGTTGGGTTGAGGATTATGAATGGGTTAAGGTTGAGTGAATGGGTTGAGGGTCGAGGTTGAGTGGATGGGTTTAGGCTGAGTGGATGGTTGAGGGTTGAATGGATGGGTTGAGGTTGAGTGAATGGGTTGAGGGTTGAGTGAATGGCTTTAGGTTGAGTGGATGGTTGAGGGCTGAGTGGATGGTTGAGGGCTGAGTGGATGGGTTGAGGGTTGACTGGATGGGTTGAGGGTTGAGTGGATGGTTTTGAGGTTGAGTGAATGGGTTGAGGGTTGAGTGGATGGGTTGAGGGTTCAGTGGATGGGTTGAGGGTTGAGTGGATGGGTTGAGGATTGAGTAGATGGGTTGAGGGTTGAGTGGATTGGTTGAGGGTTGAGTGGATGGGTTGAGTTGATGGGTTGAGTTTGAGTGGATGGGTTGAGGGTTGAGTTGATGGGTTGAGGGATGAGTGGATGGGTTTAGGTTGAGTGGTTGGGTTGAGGATTAAGTGAATGGGTTAAGGTTCAGTGAATGGGTTGAGGGTCGAGGTTGAGTGGATGGGTTTAGGCTGAGTGGATGGTTGAGGGTTGAATGGATGGGTTGAGGTTGAGTGAATGGGTTGAGGGTTGAGTGAATGGCTTTAGGTTGAGTGGATGGTTGAGGGCTGAGTGGATGGGTTGAGGGCTGAGTGGATGGTTGAGGGCTGAGTGGATGGTTGAGGGTTGAGTTGATGGGTTGAGGTTGAGTGAATGTGTTGAGGTTGAGTGAATGGGTTGAGGTTGAGTGGCTGGTTTAGATTGAGAGGATGGTTGAGGCCTGAGTGGATGGGTTGAGGGTTGACTGGATGGGTTGAGGGTTGAGTGGATGGGTTGAGTGTTGAGTGAACGGGTTGAGGGTTGAGTGGATGGGTTGAGGGTAGAGTGGATGGGTTGAGGGTTGAGTGGATGGTTGAGTGTTGAGTAGATGGGTTGAGGGTTGAGTGGATGGGTTGAGGGTTGAGTGGATGGGTTGAGTTGATGGGTTGAGTTTGAGTTAATGTGTTGAGGGTTGAGTAGATGGGTTGAGGGTTGAGGGGATGAGTTGAGGGTTGAGTTGATGGGTTGAGGGATGAGTGGATGGGTTGAGGGTTGAGTGAATGGGTTTAGGCTGAGTGGATGGTTGAGAGTTGAATGGATGGGTTGAGGTTGAATGATTGGCTTTAGGGTTGAGTGAATGGCTTTAGGTTGAGTGGATGGTTGAGGGCTGAGTGGATGGTTGAGGGCTGAGTGGATGGTTGAGGGTTGAGTGAATGGGTTGAGGGTTGAGTTGATGGGTTGAGGTTGAGTGAATGTGTTGAGGTTGAGTGGATGGTTGAGAGTTGAGTGGATGGGTTTAGATTGAGAAGATGGTTGAGGGCTGAGTGGATGAGTTGAGGGTTGAGTGGATGGTTTGAGGTTGAATGAATGGGTTGAGGGTTGAGTGGATGGGTTGAGGGTTCAGTGGATGGGTTGAGGGTTGAGTGGATGGGTTGAGGATTGAGTAGATGGGTTGAGGGTTCAGTGGATTGGTTGAGGGTTGAGTGGATGGGTTGAGTTGATGGGTTGAGTTTGAGTGGATGGGTTGAGGGTTGAGTTGATGGGTTGAGGGATGAGTGGATGGGTTTAGGTTGAGTGGTTGGGTTGAGGATTAAGTGAATGGGTTAAGGTTGAGTGAATGGGTTGAGGGTCGAGGTTGAGTGGATGGGTTTAGGCTGAGTGGATGGTTGAGGGTTGAATGGATGGGTTGAGGTTGAGTGAATGGGTTGAGGGTTGAGTGAATGGCTTTAGGTTGAGTGGATGGTTGAGGGCTGAGTGGATGGTTGAGGGCTGAGTGGATGGGTTGAGGGTTGACTGGATGGGTTGAGGGTTGAGTGGATGGTTTTGAGGTTGAGTGAATGGGTTGAGGGTTGAGTGGATGGGTTGAGGGTTCAGTGGATGGGTTGAGGGTTGAGTGGATGGGTTGAGGATTGAGTAGATGGGTTGAGGGTTGAGTGGATTGGTTGAGGGTTGAGTGGATGGGTTGAGTTGATGGGTTGAGTTTGAGTGGATGGGTTGAGGGTTGAGTTGATGGGTTGAGGGATGAGTGGATGGGTTTAGGTTGAGTGGTTGGGTTGAGGATTAAGTGAATGGGTTAAGGTTGAGTGAATGGGTTGAGGGTCGAGGTTGAGTGGATGGGTTTAGGCTGAGTGGATGGTTGAGGGTTGAATGGATGGGTTGAGGTTGAGTGAATGGGTTGAGGGTTGAGTGAATGGCTTTAGGTTGAGTGGATGGTTGAGGGCTGAGTGGATGGTTGAGGGCTGAGTGGATGGGTTGAGGGTTGACTGGATGGGTTGAGGGTTGAGTGGATGGTTTGAGGTTGAGTGAATGGGTTGAGGGTTGAGTGGATGGTTGAGTGGATGGGTTGAGGGTTGATTGGATGGGTTGAGGGTTGAGTGGATGGATTGAGGGTTGAGTAGATGGGTTGAGGGTTGAGTAGATGGGTTGAGGGTTGAGTGGATGGGTTGAGGTTGAATGAATGGGTTGAGGGTTGAGTGGATGGGTTGAGGGTTCAGTGGATGGGTTGAGGGTTGAGTGGATGGGTTGAGGATTGAGTAGATGGGTTGAGGGTTCAGTGGATTGGTTGAGGGATGAGTGGATGGGTTGAGTTGATGGGTTGAGTTTGAGTGGATGGGTTGAGGGTTGAGTTGATGGGTTGAGGGATGCGTGGATGGGTTTAGGTTGAGTGGTTGGGTTGAGGATTAAGTGAATGGGTTAAGGTTGAGTGAATGGGTTGAGGGTCGAGGTTGAGTGGATGGGTTTAGGCTGAGTGGATGGTTGAGGGTTGAATGGATGGGTTGAGGTTGAGTGAATGGGTTGAGGGTTGAGTGAATGGCTTTAGGTTGAGTGGATGGTTGAGGGCTGAGTGGATGGTTGAGGGCTGAGTGGATGGGTTGAGGGTTGACTGGATGGGTTGAGGGTTGAGTGGATGGTTTTGAGGTTGAGTGAATGGGTTGAGGGTTGAGTGGATGGGTTGAGGGTTCAGTGGATGGGTTGAGGGTTGAGTGGATGGGTTGAGGCTTGAGTAGATGGGTTGAGGGTTGAGTGGATTGGTTGAGGGTTGAGTGGATGGGTTGAGTTGATGGGTTGAGTTTGAGTGGATGGGTTGAGGGTTGAGTTGATGGGTTGAGGGATGAGTGGATGGGTTTAGGTTGAGTGGTTGGGTTGAGGATTATGAATGGGTTAAGGTTCAGTGAATGGGTTGAGGGTCGAGGTTGAGTGGATGGGTTTAGGCTGAGTGGATGGTTGAGGGTTGAATGGATGGGTTGAGGTTGAGTGAATGGGTTGAGGGTTGAGTGAATGGCTTTAGGTTGAGTGGATGGTTGAGGGCTGAGTGGATGGTTGAGGGCTGAGTGGATGGTTGAGGGTTGAGTGCATGGGTTGAGGGTTGAGTGGATGGGTTGAGGTTGAGTGGATGGGTTTAGGTTGAGTGGATGGGTTTAGGTTGAGTGGATGGTTAGGGGTGGAGTGGATGGTTGAGAGTTGAGTGGATGGGTTGAGGGTTGACTGGATGCGTTGAGGGTTGAGTGGATGGTTTGAGGTTGAGTGAATGGGTTGAGGGTTGAGTGGATGGTTGAGTGGATGGGTTGAGGGTTGATTGGATGGGTTGAGGGTTGAGTGGATGGGTTGAGGGTTGAGTAGATGGGTTGAGGGTTGAGTAGATGGGTTGAGGGTTGAGTGGATGGGTTGAGGGTTGAGTGGATTGGTTGAGTTGATGGGTTGAGTTTGAGTGAATGTGTTGAGGGTTGAGTGAATGGGTTGAGGGTTGAGTGGATGGGTTGAGGGTTAAGTTGATGGGTTGAGGGATGAGTGGATGGGTTGAGGTTGAGTGGATGGGTTGAGGTTGAGTGGATGGGTTGAGGTTGAGTGAATGGGTTGAGGTTGAGTGGATGGGTTTAGATTGAGTGGATGGTTGAGGTTGAGTGGATGGGTTGAGGGTTGAGTTGATGGGTTGAGGGATGAGTGGATGGGTTGAGGTTGAGTGGATGGGTTTAGGTTGAGTAGTTGGGTTGAGGATTAAGTGAATGGGTTCAGGTTGAGTGAATGGGTTGAGGTTCGAGGTTGAGTGGATGGGTTTTGGCTGAGTGGATGGTTGAGGGTTGAATGGATGGTTGAGGGCTGAGTGGATGGTTGAGGGTTGAGTGCATGGGTTGAGGGTTGAGTGGATGGGTTGAGTTGATGGGTTGAGGTTGAGTGAATGTGTTGATGGTTGAGCGAATGTGTTGAGGGTAGAGTAGATGGGTTGATGGTTGAGTGGATGGGTTGAGTTGAAGGATTGAGGTTGAGTGAATGTGTTGAGGATTGAGTGAAGGGGTTGAGGTTGGGTGGATGGTTGAGTGGATGGGTTGAGTGGATGGGTTGAGGGTTGAGTGGATGGGTTGAGGGTTGAGTGGATGGGTTGAGGTTGAGTGGATGGGTTGAGGGTTTAGTTGATGGGTTGAGGGTTGAGCGGATGGGTTGAAGGTTGAGTGGATGGTTGAGTGATTGGGTTGAGGGTTGAGTGGATGGGTTGAGTAGATGGTTGAGTGGATGGGTTGAGGGTTGAGTGGATGGGTTGAGTAGATGGTTGAGTGGACGGGTTGAGGGTTGAGTGGATGGGTTGAGTGGATGGGTTGAGGTTGAGTGGATGGGTTTAGGTTGAGTGGATGGTTGAGGGTTGAGTGGATGGTTGAGTGGATGGTTTGAGGGTTGAGTGGATGGGTTGAGTTGATGGGTTGAGGTTGAGTGAATGTGTTGATGGTTGAGTGAATGTGTTGAGGGTTGAGTAGATGGGTTGATGGTTGAGTGGATGGGTATAGTTGAAGGATTTAGGTTGAGTGAATGTGTTGAGGATTGAGTGAAGGGGTTGAGGTTGGGTGGATGGTTGAGTGGATGGGTTGAGTGGATGGGTTGAGGGTTGAGTGGGTGGGTTGAGGGTTGAGTGGATGGGTTGAGGTTGAGTGGATGGGTTGAGGGTTTAGTTGATGGGTTGAGGGTTGAGCGGATGGGTTGAAGGTTGAGTGGATGGTTGAGTGAATGGGTTAAGGGTTGAGTGGATGGGTTGAGTAGATGGTTGAGTGGATGGGTTGAGGGTTGAGTGGATGGGTTGAGTAGATGGTTGAGTGGACGGGTTGAGGGTTGAGTGGATGGGTTGAGTGGATGGGTTGGGGTTGAGTGGATGGGTTGAGGTTGAGTAAATGGGTTGAGGTTGAGTGGATGGGTTTAGGTTGAGTGGATGGTTGAGGTTGAGTGGATGGTTGAGGTTGAGTGGATGGGTTTAGGTTGAGTGGTTGGGTTGAGGATTAAGTGAATGGGTTAAGGTTGAGTGAATGGGATGAGGGTGAGGTTGAGTGGATGGGTTTAGGCCGAGTTGATGGTTGAGGGTTGAATGGATGGGTTGAGGTTGAATGAATGGCTTGAGGGTTGAGTGAATGGTTTTAGGTTGAGTGGATGGGATGAGGGTTGAGGTTGAGTGGATGGGTTTAGGCCGAGTTGATGGTTGAGGGTTGAATGGATGGGTTGAGGTTGAATGAATGGCTTGAGGGTTGAGTGAATGGTTTTAGGTTGAGTGGATGGTTGAGGGCTGAGTGGATGGTTGAGGGTGAGTGGATGGTTGAGGGTTGAGTGCATGGTTTGAGGGTTGAGTGGACGGGTTGAGGTTGAGTGGATAGGTTTACGTTGAGTGGATGGTTCAGGGTGGAGTGGATGGTTGAGTGGATGGGTTGAGTTGATTGGTTGAGGTTGAGTGAATGGGTTGAGTGAAGGGGTTGAGTGGATGGGTTGAGGGTTGAGTGGATGGGTTGAGGGATGAGTGGATGGGTTGAGAGTCGAGTGGATGGGTTGAGGTTTGAGTGGATCAGTTGAGGGTTGAGTGGATGAGTTGAGGTTGAATGAATGGGTTGAGGTTGAGTGGATGGGTTTAGGTTGAGTGGATGGTGAGGGCTGAGTGGATGGTTGAGGGTTGAGTGGATGGGTTGAGGGTGGAGTGGATGGGTTGAGGTTGAGTGGATGGGTTGAGGTTGAGTGAATGAGTTGAGTGGATGGTTGAGGTTTGAGTGGATGGCTTGAGGTTGAGTGAATAGGTTGAGGTTTAGTGAATGAGTTGAGGGTTGAGTGGATGGTTGAGTTGATGGGTTGAGACTGGAGTGGATGGGTTGAGGGTTGAGGATGGAGTGGATGGGTTGAGGGTTGAGTGGATGGTTGAGAGTTGAGTGGATGGGTTGAGTGAATGGTTGAGCTTGAGTGAATGAGTTGAGGGTTGAGTGGATGGCTTGAGGGTTGAGTGGATGGCTTGAGGGTTGAGTGGATGGGTTGAGGGTTGAGTGGATGGTCGAGGGTTGAGTGGATGGGTTGAGGGTGGATGGGTTGAGGTTGAGTGGATGGGTTGAGGGTTGAGTGAATGGGTTGAGGTTGAGTCAATGAGTTGAGGATAGGCTGAGGGTTGACTGGATGGGTTGAGGGTTGAGTGGATGGGTTGAGGGTTGAGTGTATGGTTGAGGGTTAAGTGGATGGGTTGAGTATTGAGTGGATGGGTTGAGGGTTAAGTGGATGGGTTGAGGGTTAAGTGGATGGGTTGAGGGTTGAGTGGATGGGTTGAGGGTTGAGTGGATGGTTGAGGGTTAAGTGGATGGGTTGAGGGTTGAGTGGATGGGTTGAGGGTTGAGTGGATGGGTTGAGGGTTAAGTGGATGGGTTGAGGGTTGAGTGGATGGTTGAGGGTTAAGTGGATGGATTGAGGGTTGAGTGGATGGGTTGAGGGTTGAGTGAGCACCGGGCTGAGTGCATGTGGTGGTTAAAGGGCACCTGAGGCAAAACTGTCCACATGTAGCAAGTCTTTGATCAGGGCGGAACAAGAGATCTCAAAACGAGATTATGTCATTCGAGTCTGCGTGTAAACATGACAAGTAACAATAGGCTCTGTGTCACGATGGGAGTATGACATCCCTAGAAGGTCATTTTTCCTCCTTAACAACACAGAAAGAGAGAGAGAGAGAGAGAGAGAGAGAGAGAGCCTCGAAGGAGCGCAAGAGAGAGAGTATTCCACCCCTCAACCCCATGGCAGTGCCGTGTATCCCATTACGAGACAGGTTCCTTCTGTGCTAGAATAATTCTGTTGTTACTGTATCCTAGCTTCAACACGCAAAGTGTGTGTATTTTTCAATTTCTGTGTTCCATCTTTATGTTATTGGACTTTTTTTTAAATAGTCCAGTGAGTGCCACAGCAGTTGACTGCTGCCCTTGGTAATTGAGATGGCCTGTGAGCCTGTCGGGGGCAGGGGTCTGGCTGAGGCATAGAGACTGAGACTGGGGCTTCATGGACACGGCCTATTCCCTGCCCTGGGCCAGAGTTGTCATGACCTGCATACAGCCTAACCCCGTCAGACATGGAATCTGCACCAGGCTCAAATTGATGTTTTACAGTGTGACACATTATGAATATTACATAACAAGAGCATAGACAGTGTCAGCACTCAGTCAGTCAGGGCAGAATTGCTTCACTTAGCAGTAAGATAGGTATGGGAGGGGGAGAAAGAGAGAAAGAGAGAAAGAAAGAAAGAGAGAGAGAGAGAGAGAGAGAGAGAGAGAGAGAGAGAGAGAGAGAGAGAGAGAGAGAGAGAGAGAGAAAGAGACAGAGACAGAGAGATACAAAAAGAGTGAGGGTGAGCCCGAGAGATAGAGACAGAGTGAGGGAAAAAGAGAAAGAGGGAGACAGAGAGGCTTACAGCCAATCGTTGGTGCTAGTAAATGATTAATACAGAACACAGAGTCAGAAATAAGCACTTAGGGCTAAAACAGACAAAAAAGAATGTGTGTTTTTTCCTTTTATCGTGTTTCATGTAAAAGAGGCTGACAAAGGGTGGTCACATTGCATGGCTTGAGGAGAGGCTGTGATGTTTAATGCATGGTCTGCTCTGCTAGTAAACACTCATTTGTGGCGGTGACTAGTCAGACATGAAATGCATTTTGCCCAACCAGAATGTGGAGAGGAAGCTTTTACAACCATGAGGTTCCATCCACAATCTGGTTGGGACAAGGAATGTTTGTTCCTCATTCAGTGTAAATAAAAATACACTAAATATAAAAAGTATACACAAATATAATAACCTACAAAAATGTTTAAAAAACGTTAATAAAAAATAAAACAAATATTGGGAAAAAAGGATTCATGTAACTTTTATTTAAAATAAGTATGTTTAGAATCCTGAACAGGACAGAGAACAGACACCAATGTTGTTATGACATCATCCCTGTGCGACTCTTTGGCAATGACCTATGTGTGTGAGTGTGTACCTGTATCTCTGGTAGTCGTCCTCATCCTTGTCCAGGCTGACCAGCTGGTTGGGACAGGCCTCGTTTCCCAGCAGGCTGAGGTACTGCAGCGACGGTGTCGCCTTCGCCAAGTGCTCCAGCAGCTCCTCAATGTCAGTCAGGTGTCAGCGGTCAGAGGTCAAGGAGCCAACACGGTTAATTACATTACCATTTACCCCAGATCCCCCCCCACTTACACACGCACGCACACACACAGACCTCCCTCCCACACACACCACTATGAAATTCACGATGGCCTTCAGAGGGCATAGGTCATAGGCATCGTGTTGTTGTGTGAGGGAGCAGACAGAAAGGCTCAATTTAAGGCTCAGAGTTTGGCATGTATTTTCCTGTTTAGTTCCCTGTATTTTCTCTCTCTCTCTTTCCACCCTCCTCTTTTTCTTCCTCTCTCTCTCTCTCTCTTTCTTCTTCTCCTTCTCTCCCCCCTCTCTCCTAGGTGGCCGGGTAAATGATGGATGCCCTGTGGTTCAAACGGTCGGTGATTCCAGAGCCGTAGCTGACGGGATAAAAGTCCCCCAAACATGAAAAAAAAAAGCAACCAGCCTCCCAAACACAACCAGCCTCCCAGACACATTCATCACTAATACATTCACTTCATTGGAAAATTGAGCCCCAAAGTGTCAAAATACAAGTGCACTAATGCAGTGGTGGAGTGTGTAAAATGGCACAGCTCCACATCAGGATGTGGTCTAATTGGGCCATTAGCATGTGCAGGCCACTTCACAACCTGACTCAGAGCTTCAGAGCCGCTGACACGCACTTCTAGGAGCCCCAGTTTTAATGTTGACACGGGAGGTGTGTTTTTGCATCATTACCCTGTAGATGGATCTACTAGGGAGAGGCTACCAGGGGGGACAAGGACACATAGATAGGCTGGGTTCTTAACACTAAAGGAGGAAGTTGAAACATATTTTCCGTCTGATCATAAGTAGTGGCGCAGTGTTTGGGTTTGAGTGCTTACGGTTAACCTGGTTTACTATTCAATGAGGAAACTACATGTAGTTTTTGAATTATCGTCTCTGCAATTGTTAGGAGGTTTTCAGTTTTTCCCACTACGACACTGCATGGGATATTACACTACTGGTTCATTTGTCAATGTTCATAATTGGTTATACAACTAATATATATTTAAAAGTGCTCTTTCTCAAAGCATTTGGTAGGTTCAGACGTTTCTCCATTTCCCGTTTCTTCCTCAACATATCAACACAGCCCCTACTGGCTTTTAATTCCTGTCTCCACTAGAGGTCCCCGTGTCTTAGAAACGAGTCTGTGGGGTCTAAACTACAGCACAAAGACCCAGATACCTTTATAGCACTGCATTTACACTCACTACAAACACACTATTAGAGACTTCCACAGACTTTGAGAACACAGAGATAAAGAGTCAAATCAGAGATATAGAAGTACAACAAACAGCAAAGACAATGGCTTGTGGCCTGTAGCCTTAGCCCATGCTGAACAATGAGAGGCAGATAGTGAGTGCCGCTCTGCTTGAAAGGATATTTGGTTCTTATTGAGTGTTAGGGTGTGGAGGGTGGGTAACCTGGGCAACTGGAGGTCGTTTCCGAGCAGATTGTTGTCGACGACCAGTTCTTCCAGCCCAGTGAACGCTTTGAGGCCCGCCAGTGACCTGCAATGATAAGGCGAGAGAGAGAGAGAGAGAGAGAGAGAGAGAGAGAGAGAGAGAGAGAGAGAGAGAGAGAGAGAGAGAGAGAGAGAGAGAGAGAGAGAGAGAGAGAGAGAGAGAGAGAGAGAGAGAGAGCGAGATAGAGAGAGCGAGATAGAGAGAGAGAGAGCGAGAGAGAGCGCGAGAAAGCGAGAGAGAAAAATAAAAATTATACGGCCTTAAGACTGTGCAGACGGCCATTACGTACAGAAATAAATATTTCTGCCTCCCTCTTTTCACGCGTCTGGAGAGGCAGGGAGAGTTCGGGTAGGGGCCTGTCAGAGGGTTGAATGGTGTGAATTAGTGGTGCTGAGTTCCCCTGGCATGGCCTGGACCCGGGACTCAGCCGCGACGAGCTTCCTTCTACGCTGGCAGGATGAGGGATGGGGGTCACCAGTCAGTAGCCAGGATTCAAAACAAAAGGCTTCAGAAATGTGGCGGGCAGGATGAATTTGTCAATGTCTTGTGCCTGGAGGCGCCCGCTTTGGCCTGACCCTAACCCTCCATTCCCAAGACAAATCACTCTGTCACACTTCACCTTCACTCCCCGGACACAAATTTAACTTGTCATCCATCATCTTCACAGCCCAACCAGTAGAATACAGAATACGTACTCCGGCAATCACAGACGGAATGGAAAGGGAAACTTTTTTGCAAACTGTGATGGGGGTTGGTTTAAAGGTTTTAACACCAAAGCGTTTTAGTAAAAACATTTTGGGGGACTATTTGTATCCCTGTGATGCCGTCACATATTTCTCTTATGCACACAAGCACACCCACATCACACACTAAGCATAAAGATGATTGAGAGCATTACTCAGGGTAATGTTGGGGCCTTGCACAGTTCAAGCCTTGTTGAAGGTGTACAAAGCCATGTGTGTGTTGTGTAATCAGTGTGACCACTAGAAATAAACTTTGATGTCAGACGTTTGAAAAGGTCGGTGAA